>NC_092048.1:133625000-133817618 GCF_003086295.3 Arachis hypogaea
GGCACACAGATGGAAAGGATTTATTTAATATGTTAAAAAAAATGTGTAAAAAGTTTATAATATCGCCATCTTAATAATCAATTTTTTTAATTTCTTTTGTTGAAAAAAATGTGTAAAAAGTTTATAATACCGGCATCTTAATAATCAAATGTTTAGAAATGTTGTAATTAAAATGTACATCCAGGACAAGAAAAAGGGGGGGGGGGGGGATAACATTCTTTCTCTGTCCCTTTACATTATTCTAATAAAAAAAACCAACAAAAATTTGATTCTATTGAAAATTAATACATAGACTGGCCTGGCTTACTATGAATTTTCGTTTTCACGTATCCACAAAATAACAAAGAAAATTTATTAGGCTCAGAGGTAGCCTCGTGTGTGATTCCTTACCTCTACTAACTGTTCATAAATAAACAAATATATCTTTCTTCCTTTCTTTGTTGTATTTAAACACCGAAGTAATTATTAATTAAATGGCTATCGTGGTCTCATTTTCTTGCTTAATAGGAATGCTCACTGATAGGACAATACTTCTTTGTTGTTACAATCTTCAAATTCTCAGGTCATTCATTGATTTTTATAATGTTCTCATGTACTACACACTTGTATTAAAGAAAACAAATTTGCAAACAGGAAAAAAAAAAAAAAAAAAAAGAACATTGACTTAAGTGTGAGAGTTAGAGTGAGAAAGACCCACACAAACAAACGCATTTTGTTGGATTCTCCAATTAATTTAATTTGTGTGTATGCATCTCCAAAACTAATGCCGATTATTTTATTAAAGAACCGCATATCTAAGAGCTTACGGCAATCAGCATCAAAGAATTAACATTTTTGTACAGTAAAAACTCATATAGATTTTTTTTAAGTTATTAGTTAAAATTTATTAAATAATTTAATATATTTAATTAAATTATTATTTAATATTATCAACAATTAATTTTACATAAAAATAAAAATAATTATACGTAAATTTCTATCTTTTATATTTCAGTAGAACTACAAAATTTTCATCTTAGCTATACCACAAATTTTTGAAAAAATGCTATATTTTTATAGTTTTACCTTTATTATATTATGTTAAGCGAATATAGAAAGACTACGTTATTTGAGTTATAATTTATTGGTGAGTCTCTCTATCTTTAGTAAAAATAAATTTATATATACATAAAATAACAAAATATTACGTATTGTATAATTAGTTGTTTATAATTAATTTTAAATTTGATACCTTAATTTTTATTTCATTTTGTTGAGATTTGGAATGAATATATATGTATAACGGAGAACGAAGGACAAGCATTTACGTTTGATATACTACTAGTCGGATTTGTATCTTCTAAAGTTTGAATTTCACTTTAGAGAGTAAAGTGTGATTTTTATCATTGATTTTATAGATGAGACTAAGAATAAATATGAAAGAGAAACTATTCAAGGGTAGAAGATCACACTTTACTCTCTGAAATACAAATCAAATTTTAGAGGATCCAAATTTCTACTAGCCAGTAGAAAATGAATTTTCTCTATTTTTTTAACATTTAAGAGAATAAAGTGTGATCTCTCACTTTTAATTCTATAAATAAGATTAAAAATAAATAAGAGAAAAAACAATAAAAGATAAAATTAAACATTAGACATTATTCAATTTTTTTTCATTGGAGAGGATGCACTCCTCTGGCTAGTATGACTTTCCCCATTCTATTTTTCTATTGGAAGGATTTGGAAAAAAAAAATCTGATAGCATTGACCAATGACCAAAGTAGAGGGGGTGCGTTATTGTTTCCAAAACCCTAGGCTAAATCAAATCAAAGATAAACAATATGGGATCTTTAACTCTTAATTTAATTAATTGCTGACACCGTAAATAACAAAACTTAGCCATTGGAGTCTCAACCTTCTAATGAAGCACCCAATTAATGAAAGGTAAAGTTTTTTATTCGGTTTCCCACAGTGTGCCAGTGCCACCATCTGCAATGTTACTACTACCAAAAAAGAAAATAAAAAAAAAAACTACTATAGGCTCATTAAATGCACAAATTGGGTACAGTGAATGTGCAAATTGGTTCTCAAAATTAAACTCTCTTTTTTTTTTCCCTGGCATCTTCTTTTAACGCGTTGCTGTAAGAAATGGTCCTTGACCGACATGCACAGAGAAGTAGTTAAACATTTCATTCAAATTGTTCGTCGTATAATGGCAAATATTAAATAGTTGTAACCAGTTCTACAGAGTATGATCTTGGAAACACATTAGACCTTATTCAATCACACTTTTGTCATCACACTCAGCAACTTTGTATGTATATTAAATTCCGATTTTGAGATGTCATACAAATTGAAAGAAAAAAATATATTTTATATCACAACTATTATTACTATGAAATGATTGTAAACTGTTTGTTCATTAATCATTTAGACTAGATATAATATAGGTTTCCATTCTAAACAAACCACTGGCTTGTGCTGTCTTATTAATCAAATAATAATGCTATAATTAATAATCATTCTGTCAACAGTCACAATCATAATTCGTAATTTGAGTATGTCAATTGTGAAATAAGCTAGTATTAATGTAATAAGCTCAATTAGGACATCCTTAATCGTGAAATAAAACTCTATATATACTATTAATTAATTATTAGTTCGTTTTTATTGTCAAAGGAGGTGTGAGGATTGACATTTGGAGATGAAAAATTGATTTCTGGATTGAGAGTCAAATAAGTGCCGTAACATTCGCGAATATTCGATCTCTTTGACGTTGGTCACAGTCAGAGAAAAAGGGTTTAAACGGATCCATATGCATGATGAGCACTCTACAAATATAATTATTATTAGGTATAAGGAACAGAAATATACATAAAAAGTCGTCAATTCGAGTCAATTACAGATTACATTCTTACAGAACAGTAGTAGTATAAATCGGGCCACGGAGCCGACAGATGGAACACACAAATAAAGAAAAATCTAATCAACTCACCCACATTTGCTTCCTGCATCCCTTCCCTCTTTTTTTTTTCATAGAAATATATTCTTTTTTTCTTTCAATTCAACGGCTGAAATAAAACAATATACCATAATTAAAGAATTTTAATTTGAGTAAATATTTAAAATAAAGTGAAAACTCAGGTGAAGTCGACTTCACGTGAAGTTGATATCTGAGAATCGTTAGATGAAAATTTAGTCAAATCATCTAATGACTCTCAAGTATCGACTTCACGTGAATTTGGCTGCACTTGAATTTCCACCAACAAATTAATCTCAATATAAAAAAGACTAATTTATTTTATAAAAGTATTTGTCATAAATCAAATTATCATATAATAAAATTTGTTAGAATTTATTTATTCAATATATATTAAAAAATTTTATTAAAAAATAAATAGACCACTGTATCTGATCATATGTGTAATTCTCAGAAACTTTTTAAAATGACGATGTTGTCCTCATGCTCCATTACGCTTACGACGCCTACAAGAAAGTCTGGGGAGGCCTGCACCACCCGCGCCCCAACGGCCACGCTGGGGATTTGTTTTCTTAGTGATAAATTAGGATTTGTTCTACCTTTTTAGTTTTCATTTTTTTTTTAAATTATTAAATTAGATTTATTTTATTTTAATTTTTTTAGTGTAAAAGAATAATAATTTTGTCACAACAATAAAAGAGTTATTTAATTTTTTAACAAAAATATCTTTTTATATCTATTTATAAGAGTATTTTAATATATATAATTATATAATGTTTTTTAAAATTAAAAAAATAAATACTGATAAAGATAAATATAATTCACATATAATTTTTTAATTTGTTCATATATTTCATCTTATTAATACATATAAATTAATTATTGTATTGAAACAAACATCTTATTTTAATGACAGAAAATAAGAGTTTGATGAAAATTGATCTTTTATAGTATCTCTTTTTTACAATTAATTAACCACATCGTTATTAAAATGTTCTTAATTCTGCATGTACACAACTTAATTAAATATATTAGAGATATAATTATTTATATTATTTTTTTATTAGCTTAAATTTTTAGAAAAAAAATAATATTATAACATGATATAAAAATTTTATATCCGTAATTAAGGTCTAAAATTTAATTATTGATGAATTCTAAAAAAAAAAATAACACAAGACAAAATTAAAAAAAAAAATGTATACAACAAATCAAGTAAACCTAAAAATTTTTTTTTTAATGTATTAAAAATATAATTATTCATGTTACCTCTTTTTTTCCGTTTAAATTTTTAAAAAAAATAATTTCATAAATCTAAATATATTGATGAACTTAAATAATACAATAGTAATTTATTTCTATGTATTATTAAAAAGGGGGAAAAGGTAGAATGGTTAGTTAAAGAAGCCGGTAGCATAGAGAGGGGTGAAGAAAGATTTGGTTGACAAGATTACATTATTAGCACATAATACTAACTTTTAGAAATTCCCCATTCATCATATTCAGAACAGGGTTTTTGCCCCCACAAGCTTCTTATTTATTGGCTGTCAGTTTGACAAGAATGTATGGTGGAGAATATGGAATAGCCTGTACCATCAAAACTTAGTATTTGGTACACACTCTATATGTGTACCATTCAGGCATTCACACCATTCACCTCACACCATTCATCTCTATTCTCCTCTCCCACACCCCTTCCTTATTTACAATAAGGTTTCGCTGTATATGAGACATTATTATATATCGTAACGTAAAATTAAAATAATCCACGAGGAAAACAACAGTGTAGACACATAGCAGAGATTTACTTCCATGCTAACTCTTCCTAAAAAATTCTTGCTAAAAGCCTAATTTTTTTTTTATGCTATTGAGGATTGATATAAGTATTACATACTTTTCTTCATGCTATTAGATATATGCATTGCTGAAAAAATGTGATGAGGTTCCAAAATCATTGAGAAAATAAATAGTTAAAGATATAATTATTTATATTTTTATTTATTATTGGTTTACATTTTTTTAATAAGTAATATTATGATGTAAAATTAAATTTTTATAATTAAAATTTTAAATTTTGATTTTTATTAATTTTAAAAAAATTCTAACATATAAAATAAATTAAAAAACTATAAAAAAAATTCATGCTGAAAAAAATTTAAATTCTAAATCCTAAATCTATTAATTTGGACTGGATTGATAAGATGAAACTAAGGGCATTCAATTGAATTGGGCAAAAAATAAAAAATAAAAAAAATATGTAATATAATTAAAAATCAATGAAGCTCTATTTTAAACACATGTGTTGTTTCTCTTCGAAACTTGGATTGACAACACAAAAACTAACCGAAAAAAGGAAAAGGATCGAGTTCCAAGTAACACAAAACCTAAAGAGCGTAAGAATTGAAGAAGTGATATGGTTATCCGCGACCCCTATGCTTTTCCATAAATGTGACATATTCATTGCACAAATTAAAATCAAACCCACAAAGTTTTCTTTATTAAAAAAAAAGAAGAAGCAAGAATATATTAGAGAAACATATAACTGTGCCTTTTTTGAACTCAATTTGAGCAACCAAACCACATGATGACACAGACATCCATCCTCTCCATAATTGGCAAAATATCACTATGATACGTCTTCTCTCGCACAAGTAATGCTCTTTTCATAAGGTTTTTATTTTTTCTCACTCCACATATTTAAACCTTTTTAAACTTCTCAAGGTATTGGAATAATTAATGACATTCCCTTTTAAGAATGATTTATCTAATACATATATCATCATTCAAATATTTCTATTTATCAACTTAATTTTTTGGAAGTTAAGTTATTTCATGACATGTCATTACATTCTTGATGAGAGTCGATGGTAGCAAGAACTTAATTGAATGAGTTCTTAATTATTTGGCTCTTCTTTAATTTGGATTCATTATTCCTCAAGAATATAATTTTATTGCTTTTTTTTTAATTTTTTAATGAAAAAGTATGAGGAACCAATGGAATATTTATACAATGTCTACAATGGAGGTTTAGGGAGTATTAGAGATATAATCATTAATGTTACATTTTCTCATCAGCTGAAACTTTTGGGATGAGTGGTATCATAACATAGTATTGGAGTGCTAGATCCGCCCCAAAATCAATTTAAACTTTTGGGAAGATATTTATTATCGCTAGTATTCGGATGATTATTCTAGATAGTCCATTAATGAGTGATTATCTCGTGACATCCTAGCTAATAATATATAGCTACATAATATGACTTTTCTTCTTTGCAATGTAAAAGAAAAAAAAAAAACATTTTTTTTCTATTCTATAAATCGAGAATTATATTAGGTGTACACCAAAATTAATTATAAAAAAGGTCACAAACATAAAATATATATTGAAATACAAACATATATTGAAAATAAATTAAATAATTTAGATACTTATATATAAATATATTGATAGTTGATTTTAGTAGCTGATTTTAATGTAAAAATAGCATTTTTGATAAATCAATCATACCGTATGAGAAGATATACATATCACAAAATTAAAATTCAAGATTTTGTCTTACTAAGTTCAAAGAATAAATTAAAAAGTTAAACAAAATAAGATATGTATGTATATTATTAGGTATTATTAGGTGAGAGTATTAATTTGTGATTTTTGTTAGATCAGAGGATTAAAATGTTTCACAGAAGAATCAATTTTAGGGCATGGAAAGGTAAATGATAAATGATTGTTTTCATTAGGTTGGTTATGAAGTCAATTTTGTGTGGGTATAAGCAGGGGAGCCGCCTCTCCCATTTCGAAGTAATTTATGAGCCATAAACTAAAAATAGAGTTTCTAAATTAATTTTTTTTGGGATAGTAACAGATATTTTAAAATTTAAATAAAAGATTTAGTCAAAATAAAAAGTAATAAGTTTAAAATTTTTCATTGAATCAAATGTATAATAATTTATTTTCCCCAACAAAACCTTTCATTTTTGCATTCTAAAAAAAAAAAAAAAAAACACTTGTTAGCAGCAAAACGTTTTCAAATATCCCAAGCCTTATATATAATGATTTATGAACTTTCAAGAAAGATTATTTGACCTTTAGTTTGGTTTAGATTCCTGACTACTATTGAAAAAAAAAAAATCGTAATAACATGACTACTCTAAACTTAAATTACTATAAATTAAAAGATTTAACTAATATATATCCTAAAGATACAAGTTAAAATTTTTATTAATAGAAGATTTTATTTTTTTTTATTTTTAATAAATACATAACAATTACATTAAAAATTAAATTTTATAAAATTTTTCTATGATAAGTTTTTTATGATAACTTTTTTTCCTAACTTCTAAATTAAATTGAAGTATGTTTGGCTTTCATAATATAATAGTGTGTCTGGGATCATTGAACCTTAACAAGGATACAGAAAGTTAATAAGAGATTATGAACAATAACAATAACATACCCCACTTCCAACAACCACCACTTATCCCACATCAATGTCATTTAGAGAATGTGGTTTCCATATTTATGTAATCATTGACTCTAAAAAGTTCTTGCAAGTCTTCCAGGAACATTATTTACACGGAAGAGAATAAATTTTCAAAAATTAAAAAAAAAAAAGAAAAAGAAAAAAAAAGGTAGAAACGAATCCTTTATTTTAAATTTATATATAGGAAAGGTTGGTTAGGCCTATGCGCACAAAAAAGTTACATAATTATTTCATAGTCACGACATTCACTATATATTCCTGATGATAATATTAGAATGACTAGTCCAAATCTACGTTTTGGACGTTAGGCCAAAGATATTTCCTTCTCTTAGAGGGAATTTAATTATAATGCCAAGGGTCCCAATATAATTAAAACCCATTCGATGTGAAGTTTGTGAATAGCCCCATACATGCAAATATGCATACATGGCTGAAAACAAATGGGGAGACATAAATGATAGTGAACCATCAAAATATATATATATATTAAAACTGATATATATGTTGCCCTTTTTGATATGATCGATTCATAGATTAGTATATACAGTGGATTATTCTATTAAGAAATTTGGACCGCAAGATTTAGCTAAGAATTTGTCATTGCTTGTATCATGCCCAACCTTCTCAATAATTGGTATGCATATTCACTTACTTCTATAGAGTAACCGTGCCCCTTTGATAGCGTTACTTACATGAATCCAATCTTAGCATAAAATATAAGATAGATATATCCATATTATAGTAATTAGTGGAATTTTTTGTTTCATAAAAACTTGGCTCCTTCTTATTAAGGATCAATCATGACTCGTGAGACCCGCCTAAATATATCACATGGACAAGTAGTGAATGTAATTTCTAGTTTCAGCATCAAAACCATGATGTGCGACCCAGAAATTCTGAAATATAACACTATGAATAAATACTCAAATTAATATTTAAAAAAATATGATTTAACGTCTTGTTCCTTAATGAATTTTTATTATTTAAAAATATTATAAATTATTCTATTTTGATAGATAAAATCCTAACAAATAAAAGTATTTATCGGTCAAATTGGTTCAGTTTGGATTAGAGAAGAATTAGAATCTAATTTATTAAATTTTAGTTTGTTTGCATTAATTTGGATTTGAGGTTTTCTTTTTTAGTAAATTCAAATCAATCTAAACTGATTAAACATGAGTCGGATTGGATTTGAATAATTATATGAAAAAATAGTGTGTTTTTATTTGATTAGTGGTTGTTCATGTTGTTCAAAAAAGTTATTGTTTACCTAGTACTTTCCTAATTATATATCCAATTGAAAATAAAATTAAAAAAATAATTTTTTTTAAAATAAAAGATTCTAATAGTTTAAAAAAACAATACATGATCAAATTTGTACTTAAATAAATATCATGATTTGGCACGGTTTTGCTCGAGAATTTGGGACAGACAGTGATGAGAAAGCTGGACTTTGTGATGTTGTATCGAAAAATCCATATTGATTGATAGTGAGAGTGCATACTTGGTGAGGAAGTGCTTGCAACAATAGTGTTACTAATAGGCATAATTCATTTTCACTATTTTTTAATCTATAAAAAAATAATGAAAATATGATTTCTAATATTCACCAACTTCACAACACCTCAACATAACTAAGATCCGTAAACCTCAAAACAGTTCAATTTGAAAAAGTTTAAATGAGTACGTAGAATATAATTAGAATCAATTAGAATTACTTAGTATATCTGAATATTTATTATAGAATATTACGTCTTTATTATTACGATTCTCTTAGTCTCTATAAATACCTTTCTATATTGTATCATTCCACACAACTTGAATAGATAACTTGAATACACTCAATAATATACAAATTCTTTCTCCAGTTTAGTCTCTTGTTTCTAACAGAATAAATTTAAGACAAAATTAGACAGCAGCAATGGACCAGACAGTTGCGATATTAAAATGAAAGGAACGATGGAGCCGGCGACATGAAGAGCACCGGAGACAAGAGAAGACAACACCAACGCTTGAGAAGACGAGGTGAAAAGCCACGGAGATCAGAATTCGGAAGACCTCAATTAATAGTGTTAACAGTGTTAGCCGGAGAAGAATCGAAGATGATGCAGAGTGAAGACTGGGGTTTGCCGCTGTGACTGAGTGTGTGAGGATCGCTGGCTGTCGGTCTGCCACCTTGAATATAACTTAATCGAGTAATCGGATTGGTTTAATCGAGTCTGACTTTATTGTACTCAATTAATTATTCGTTGGGTATATAATCATCCAGAAGGGTATCAGGAAGCAGCAAGTTTTGTGATTTGTAGTCATGCATGGTTCTGAAAACCGAATCGGACCGGCCGATCGAACCGGTTCAACTAAAAACCGGCAATACAAGCGGTCCGGTCCTCCTCCTATAACCCGCTCAGGAAAAAACCGACAAAAAACCGTCGAACTGGTCAAGAATTGCCCGGTTGGGCTGGACCGGTAAACGGCCGATTCCCCCAAAACGCGGCCGTTTTTTAACTTGTTTAAAAAAAAGAAAGAAAACCCGATTCAGAGACCAGAACCCACCCCCCTTCCCCCATTCGGCCATTCATTCATCTGAAGCAAAGGAACCCTGAACCCTAGCCCTCAGCACCGCCGCTTCTTCCTCGAACCCAGGTGAGTGCTCCTCGTCTTCATCTTCTCTAAACTTCTTCTTCAATTTTTGTTCCATATTTCTTCAATTCTTCTTCTTCGGTCTTCCGTCTTTGTTCTCGTTCTTCGATCTTCTTTGTATGTATGGTTCTGATTGCTGTGAAAATTTGTATGTATGGATTGGTTGTTAATGCTGAAAGTGGAAACTGTTACTCTGTTTTAGTGTTTTGTATAAGACCCCAAGTTTTCAAAAAATTAAATAATTAATTATTTACAATTATTATATTATATTGAGATGTAATTTTAAGAAAATTATATTTTTAACAAAAATAATTAAATATAATTTTATAAATATTAAAATTTAATTTAATTGTTATTTATTTTATTAAATTTAAATTATTTATCAAAAATATATATTTTGATTAGACAAATATTAAATTTTTTATTATTATTATTAGTCCATTATATATATATATATATATATATATATATATATATATGTGGAAAGGTTTTCAAAGAGAATATTTGGAAACCAAAAGAAAAGAAATAAGATGGCTTATGTATACATGTGTATATATGTATAACCTAAGCATAATATGAAATCATTTTCATTACATTTATCATCACCATCATCAACGAGCTATTAAAGGAATAAAGTATATATATAAAATATGACTTATAAGCATATATGTATATAAAAGCATGACACATGTTCAATTAAAATTATTAACCAAAGACACCTAAACCCTCCATGTGTAAGATTTTCCTCTAAATCATGATCATTAGTATCTTTAGCCTTGCATGATTCATTTTTAGGTAAGGAAGGAAAGAAATAACCGAGGGAAAGAAGAGAGAAATCGTGAACTTCCCAAAAGTTTTCGAGTTTGATTTCTTGTGATTCGTAAGTCTAATTAAAAATCTAATCCGGTAAAAGTGTTCGTATCCTCATCCTCTACACGTTGACATTATTTTTGTCCGGTAGAAGTTGACGGTGACGTAACTCCTCTTCCCCTTGAGTTCGGTTAATTGGAGTTCTAGGAAGCACAGACGATTTCTGATGCCTTCTCCTTCAGCAGCTCGGTCAGAATGCTTCTCCGGAGCTTTCGATAATTTTGATTTCATACGAAGGTAGGAGATTTTGTTTTGAAATTAACTGTTTTTAAACTATGAATGCCATGGAAGTCTAGTGGGTATTTGTAAATAATTTATGATTGTTTGCAATGACTAAATGATGAGTTTGAGTTGTGTTTGTGACTGAATTTGATGAATATGTATTTGATTTCTTGATTGAAAAGAGGTTGAAAATGATTCAGTTGGGACCCGAAAAAGGGTGGCTAACCCCAAGTTTAGGGGAAGTGCTGCCGAAATTTTATTAAATCTGAGGTTTTGTTTTAAAAGATTTGGTTCTGAAAAATTAAATTATTTAAAATATATTTAATTAAGAAAAGATTTATTCTATTTTAAAGTTTGATTTATTAAGAAAAATATAATGTTTTAAACCCAATCTTTTAAGGAGAGATTTTGTTTTAAGTAAAGATTTGAGCTTGGTTTATTAAGAAAATGAGTCTCTGCCACAGGAGAGTAGAGAACAAGGATTTAAAGAATATATTAATTAATGAAATATCTGCTACAGGAGAGCAGATGTGACATTGTTTGGGCCTTAGTGCCAAATGTAAAGTGGGGACGCCCACACACTGAGAACTGTTTTCCAGATGTACGCTTATTGATTTGGAAAGTCACACTGTATGCGGCCTGGCCGTACGACTTAAAGTCACACTGTATGCGGCCTGGCCGTACGACTTATAAGCACACTGTATGCATCTGGAAAGCCATATCTGGGACTTGTGCCCGGGTAATGTCGGGAGCGGGTAGGCAACCGACACATGAGCTCATGGCCTGCGTTAGGGATAGACATGCATCATATTGATTGCGCATTTGCATTTGATTGCGCTTGCCTGTTTTATTACTTTGTGATTGTATTGTTTGTCTTGTTGTGACTTGCTTGTACATTGAATTGAATCTCTTGCTTGCACTATTTGTTTGTGAGTGGATTAAAGTGATTACGAGTTGACATTTGACTAAGGATTAACTAATGTGGCTGAGAGACAGAAAATGTGACTAGTTTTATGTTTAAAATTTGTTTTGAGTTTAGAAATTTAAAGAAAAGTAATTATTTATCTAAAGTAGAAATAAAAGTATTTCCAAAGGGTTAACAAAATAGTTTTACTAAGTAAGTTAATTATTTGCATTAAATTCATTACTTTTACGGCATTCCCATTCCCTACTGAAAACGTGTGGTTTGTTCTCACCCCAAAATCTTCCACCCTTTCAGTGACACAGGTTCAAAGATTCAGTTAGAAGATGCAGACGACTAGTAGTTTTACTTGTGATTCCTGTTATTTTTATAGAGTTCCCTCGCCCTTGTTGCTTTAAGTTTTATTTTATTCAGAGGGATAGGTATTGTATTTGAGTTTTATTTTAAATTCATTTGTATAGCATTTATTATTATTAATAATTGTGTGATTTTAATTACTAAAAATAATTTTCTGGTATTTTCTTATAAACTGAAACGCGATATCGACCTAAAGGCTCAATAGTAAATTTATAATAAAGGAAATCAAGTCCGTATCGCCTTACTTTTGGTACGATCATGACGTGCTAAAAGTTAGGGTGTTACATTTTGCTGTTTTTGTATGTATGTATGGATTGCTAATGCTGGAAATTTATTTTAGTGTTTTGCTGTTTTTGTAATTGTTACTCTGTTTTAGTCCAGAACACCTAATATGCTGGAAACTTACTCTGTTATGTAACTGTTATTCTGTTTTAGTGTTTTGTTATTTTGTTAATGTTGGAAACTTACTCTGTTTTGCAATATTGTAGAATGCTGTAGGCAGAATTTAGATATGATTTTGTTAATTTCATATCTATTTTTAATTGTGTTGTGGACTTGTAGCCCCTGCTTTAGGTTAAGAACATGGTTAATCATTGTGTTGTGGCTTCTGTTTTTAATTGCTGATGGCTCCTAACTTGTTATTTTTCATTGTGTTGTGGGCTTATGGCTGTTTTTAATTTCATATCTGTTTTATTAATTTCAGTTATGGATAATAGTATTAATCAAGAAGCAATGGCTGATAACAATGCTTCTGTGAATAATAACTTGCCTGTCGATCCTCCTATTTCGAATGATGCTGCTAATCCTAATTTCGGTAGCGCTAACGATACTCAGTCACAAGGTTCTTCTAACCTACGGGGAAAAATAGATTTAGCTTGGAAATATGTTGCTCTACAAATGGTGAATGGAAAACCACAATATCAGTGTTTATTTTGTCTACAAGTTTTCAATGGAGGTAAAATTCACAGGATGAAGAAACATCTAGCAAAGATTACCGGAGACGTGAAAAAATGTCCTAAAGTTCCATATGATGTGGAAAAACAGATGGAAAGTTTGTTGAAAGAAATTCAGACCAACAAAAACAAAAGAAAAGTAAGTTTTAGTGAAGAGGGTGGTGATGAGGTAGATGATGCAATTAATGAGGCAATAGCTCAAGAAGAACAGCAGCGTGCTTCGAGTCAGCAAGGAGTTGGAGGCGATCCAAAGAAAAAATCCAAAGTCATTCCTCCTATGTTTGCACCAAGAACAACTCCAGGAGCGCAACCAAATATTAAAAGTGTTTTGCAAAACAAATAGGCGATACACAAGGTTGATAAACGTTTTGTTCGGTGGCTTTTGGATTGTAAAGTTCCATTTAATGCTGTGATGTCGCCATTTTTCCAAGATATGTTGCATGGTGTTGTTGGTATTATTGGACCTGGTTACAAGGGTCCTTCTTATAATAAGTTAAGGGTTCACTTGTTGGCTGATCTTAAAAGAGAATGTCAAATGCTAGTTGATATTTATAGGAGTGCATGGAAGGAAACTGGATGTACCCTCATGGTTGATGGTTAGACAGATCAAAGACAAAGAACGTTAATCAATTTCTTAGTGTATTGTTCTAAAGGTTTGTATTTTGTGAAATCAATAGATGCTTCCAATATCGTAAAAAATGCTTCACACTTGTGTAATTTGTTTTCTGAGGTGATTGAATGGATTGGTCCTAATAATACTGTGCATGTTGTGACTGACAATGCGGTCAATTATGTTGCCGTTGGTAGGCTTATCAATAGAAAATATGATAATATCTATTGGTCACCATGTGCTGCTCATTGCCTTAATCTTATTTTAAAAGATATAAGCAGCATGGCGCATATTTCTAGCCTTGCAACACGTACTTCAAAGATCACAGTATTTGTGTACAATCATATGATTTTCTTATCTTGGCTAAGAAAAAGACCTCATTGGAGAGAAATTGTACGTCCTGGTGCAACCCGTTTTGCAACTGTGTTTATTACATTGAAGAGTATCTTTGACCGTAAAAAGGATTTGCAAGCATTGGTTGTAGATTCAATTTTCACTTATCACAAATTCGGAAGGAGTGCTACTGGTAGAGCTGTGAGTGCTATTATTTTGGGTTGCAAATTTTGGGAGGATTACTTTACTGTATGTAAACTTGTGGGCCCTCTGATTAAATTGCTGAGACTTGTTGATGCTGATGACAAACCATCTTTGGGATATGTTTATGAGGGAATGCTAAGGGCAGAAGATGCAATTAAACAGATGTTTAGGCAATCCAAAACTGCATATCAACCGTAAACAGATATTATCAACTCAAGATGGGACAAGCATTTGAAGAAAGATCTTCATGCAGCAGCTTACTTCCTGAATCTTTCATTCTTTTTAAATGAAAATTATAAAGAAGCACCTGATGTTATGCGAAGTTTGCTTGATCTTGTTACCTTGTATTGCAAGTGTAACAATTTGGATTCAGGCAATGAAAGAAATACATTTATATAGAGATCGAAAGGAAAGTTTTGATAAACCAGAAGCTATCGAGCTGCATCTGAACTTAAGCCTGATAAGAATATGGCTGAATATTAGTTTAATTAATAGTAACTTGTTTTATGCTCCTATGTTCTTAATTGATAACTTCTAATATGTTATGGTTTTATAATTGGTAGATGAATGGTGGAAGTTATTCGGAGGCTCTGCTCCATGTTTACAAAAGATAGTTGTTCGCATTCTTAGCCAAGCATCTGCTTCTTCTGGGTGTGAGAGAAATTGGAGTCTTTTTTACCAGATTCATACAAAAAGAAGAAATAGATTGGAGCATGACAGACTGAATGATATTGTTTATATTACCTATAATTTGTGTCTTAAATCCAGGTAATATATGTTTCATGAAATATCATATTGTTTCATATATAATCTTTATCATAACAAATTTGTAAATTATTGAATTTACATGTATTGTATTTAACTTTATAGGAAGGAAAAAGAAAAAAGAAAGCAAAAGACACAATATGATCTAATTGATTATGAAAGCATCAGTCTAGTTGACTTTTGGGTGACTGAAGAAGTTGTAAAGAAAGAGCCTGATCTTCCTCGTAATGTGGATGACTTATTGCGTGAGTATAGTATATTTATTTTCTAATGATTTATTAGAATGTTGTTAGTTTATAATAGGTTTAATTACTCTGTTGGTCCCTATAGTTTCGCGAAATTTTCAATTAGGTCCCTATACTTTTTTTCCTTTCAATTGGGTCCCTATACGTTAATTTTTTTTTCAATTTAGTCCTTATTAACGTTAAACGTCAAAAAAATGTTAGTGAATTGTGAAATTACTTGTATACCCTTAGGGACCCAATTGAAAAGAAAAAAAGTATAGGGACCTAATTGAAAATTTCGCTACAACTATAAATATTCAATGAAAGATATTCCTATAATCCCTATTCAATGATTCTACAATAAAAAAGATATTCCTACAATCCTTTTTATTTTGTCACTATCATTTTTTTGCTTATTTATATATAAATTATACCAAAAATATTTTCTCTTTTTTTTTAACTTTCAAAATATCTTATCTTAAGAACATACTAAAAAAAGGATTAGATAAAATGAAACAGAAATAATAGTAATAAATATATATATATATAATGAATTGTCAAAATTATCCCAAAAAATATAACAAATCAAATTTTATACAATACAACAAGATAAAGAATTTATTAACGTAACTTTTTCTAAAGAAAGAATTATATATCAGACAGAAGAGTATGTTCTCATTGTTTTGGACTCCACATATTACTGATGCTTTAGCTCTCACTTTCTTCAAGTACTAGATACCTGCTCCAATTCCAAATGCCCCATCAATCGAAATGTCAGTTATTGTTCCTGCAGACACAACACATTACCCTCATTTTTAACTTGAAAAAGTTTGCTATGAACAATAATCAATACACCACTTCAATTGGCAGTAACAACCTGCAATTATATGTGCCTTCGTATTGTGCTGTGCAACATTATAATCTGTAAAATAACATACACTTTTTAAGATTTTCCTGTTTGAGAAATAATATCAAATCTTGGTTTGAATCTTTATATGTATTTTCACAAAGATAATCTGACTTTTTTTCTTTGAAAAATAAGAAAGAGAGAACTGTTTGCACTTAAAATGAGTAGCCATCCAATAAGCACGGCCATGATCTAACAAGTGAATTCACATTGGATTCAAAGAAATAAAGAAAATGTAAGTAGAGTGTAACTATTGGAAGCATACACACAAATTATCAAAGGAAGAATTAAAAATACTCACACTAAGAAGCAAGCTAGATATGAAGAGTCAAAATATAGTTGAGCTATCCTCAACATCTTTAGAAGCCATCCTTATATAAGGGTTTCTAACACGTAATTTAAATTTTCCATTGCTTCCCCTTCAATCCCATCAACTAAGTATCTAGGAACTTCAGGATCAAACACAATATTCCAATCAACAAAATAGCAAAAGCCACTACAACCCTCTTGACTCCTGGAAGATCTCTCAAAATGCCTTCCACAGTCGCACATGTCATACCTCCAATTATGAATAATAATCATACACACTAACTACATTGAAAGTAGAATTGGATAGTGTTTTCAAGACCGAAAAAGATGAAGCTGAAGAACATATCAAAGTATTATATGTTGCAGGTTTAAATGGATTATAATTAGTACAAATGATTGCAAATTATCAGCAGCCAAAGCAATAATAATTTCAAATATAGACCTTAATTAACTACCGTGACCCAACACAGTAATAAATTCGAACAAGAACAAGAGGAATGAAATGATCAACTAAATTAGTTACTTGTAAGCAATCGATCAAACTTAAAAAATAAATAAATAAGATGTTGCTATCAAGATCCATGGACACTGACACTAGTTAAGATTTCTAAAATGAAAATGTGTAAATCCAAGAACTCCAATTTTCTTGGCTCAAATACTTTTTGAAAGATACGAGTGCAATACAATACATCCTTAATTTTGAAGAATCCATGGATCATAGCCATCAACAAAATTTAGAATATAATTTGAGAACCAAACAGAAGTTGCAAACAATTAAGTAAAAATGAAACTAAACTACAAATTTACACAACTTAAGAATTCACAACTTGAGAGACATAAACTGAAAACAACTAAAAAAATTAAAAAAAAAAAAACACAATATGAATAGAACACCCCTAAAACATTTAGCTTCTCCTTATTCCCAATCTCAGTCAATCAATTCTTCCTCAAAAACCAAGAGATTAAAATGGGACACCAAGATGATGAAGAAAGGTTGGAATATCATCATATCTAAAATATCATTAACTATGTTGATGAATTAACTGGCTACAGAAGATAAGAAAATATAACAAACACCACAAGTAAAGAGCTATCACAGCTAATTCTTAAATACTTGATATTAGTCCTTTGAAGATCTCACCTGTTCTCTGACCCATCAGCCAAATAAGCTCCATAACTCTCCACTGAACCTGAGATTAAAATAGGGCGTTTCTTGAAGATTCTACCATCAGCATCGACACCCGAAGAGCAGAGCAGCAAGGTGAGGTGCGGTCAGGCGAGGCATAGTGTGGCGACGCGATGCATGGCACGGCGATCCACGGCGAAGAAACGCAACGGAAGCGAGACACCACCAACGCGAAGCAGAGCAGAGTAGCGCTAGGGTTCTCCATTTGTAGTACAAAATGCTAAGGGTTAGTTTTGGTATTTAAAAAAGATGGGGTTGAATTTAATTAGTAATTTTAATCTAATTAGGAGAATATTCTATTTTCAAACTGAATATTCCGTTATCTCAAACGATTTTGTCACGGTAAGGACTAAATTGAAAAAAAAAATAACGTATAGGGACCCAATTGAAAGGAAAAAAAGTATAGGGACCTAATTGAAAATTTTGCGAAACTATAGGGACCAACAGAATAATTAAACCTTTATAATATAATGATAACATGTGTATTTTATTAGGTGACATTGATGCTGATTTATATCAAAGTGGCAGTGGTAGTAGTGGTCTTTATGCTGCATCTCTTGATTCTTCTGCTCAAGAGGGTGGAAATGAAGGTGAAGATCATCCCACCGAAGCAGATTTGCAACAAGTTCTTGCGAATTTTGATGATTGATAAATCATGATTTTGGGATTTAATTTAGATATGCTTTTTTACTATTTAATTTTTGAGTTTGGATTTTGATAAGATCATATGTATTTGGTTGAGATATTTTCTGTAGTATTTTAAATTTCGAATATATTTTAAGATTTATATCAGACTATAATTATATTTTAAGATGTTTATTTATAATTTATTTATTATTCTATTCTAAAACGGTTTTTCGGTTGAACTACCAGTTGAACCAGTTAGACCAGTAAATCAGTGACTAGAGCGGTTTGATGACTGATCTGGTTTTCAGAACCTTGTTTGTAGTTATCAATTAGTTATTATTAGTGTTTTTAATAGTATAAAATTTTATCTAATGATATGAAATTACTCATTTTTCTTTTGCTCATTAAGTACTAGTCAAATTTTAATAAAAATACTGACCCCTAAACTTTCTCATTCAATAATATACTAATTCCGGTCCGTTTTTAGTGGGTAATTAAATTACCTGTATTTGTGAAAACTCTTACTAATAAATTTTATTATAAACCGATTAAATCTAAAAAAAAAAATTATTAGACACATTAATCTTATTAAAAAATCAACCCATCCTAAAAAATTTTAAAGTAATATAATTTGTTAAAGACCAAGTTGACGGGAGACTAATTTGAATTTAGGGATAAGTATGATTTTGGTCCCCAACGTAGGGGCTGAAAATTTATTTCGTCCCTCAACTTTTTTTCGCTCCAAAATGGTCCTCAAGGTTTCAGTTTATTGTAAAATGGTCCTTCGGACAAAAATACCCCTCCCTCCCTACCTCCCCTCTTCTTCCTCAACCAGAAGCAGAATCGCAAATGCAGGTAGAGAAGGAGCAGCGGCGTGGAGCGGCGGCGGCGTGGAGCTGCTGCGACGGCGACCTTCCCCCTTCCCCCTTTCCCCTCTTTCCGAAACAACACCCCCCTCCCGCTTCTCTTTCTCTCCCCTCCCCCCGTCTCGGCAGCGCTGTGTTTTCTCCCACCACCACCACCAGAACCCACCACCACCACCACCACATTATCATCATGGTCATCATCATCATCATCAGAAGAACAACACTTAAACCACCAGAACAAAACCACCACTACCACCAGAACCCACCACCACCACATCATCATCATCATCATCATCATCATCATCATCATCATCATCATCATCATCATCGTCAGAAATCCACAACAATATTCCACAACAAATTTCAACAAAAGCAATATTCCACAACAAATTTTAAAAAAAAAATCCAAAAATTTCACAAACAAATCAAGTTCACAGAAGAAGAAGAAAGAAGGAGAAGAAGAATTGGTGGTGCGGTGGTGAGGCGGAAGAAGAAGAAGAAGAAGAAGAAGATGGTGGTGGTGCGGCAGGGGCGATGGTGCGGTGGAAGAAGAAGAAGAAGAAGAAGAAGAAGAAGAAGGTGGTGGTGGCGACGCGGTGCGGTGCGGCGGTGGGTGCGACGGCGGGAAGAAGAAGAAGAAGTGGCGGACGGCGGTGCGGCGACGGGAAGAAGAAGAAGAAGAAACGGCGGGCGGGGGCGGCGGTGCGGCGACGCGGATCCCCTTTCTCTCCCCCTCCACCCTCCCCCTCCCCCCTTTCTCTCCCCCCCTTTTCTCCCTACCCACCCCGCTTCTGTATCCCCCCTCCTTTCTTCTTTTTTTCTTTTTTTATTTATTTATTTTATATTTATTTTATTTTATAATTTTTTAATAAAGGGTAATTTGGTAATAAAAAAATATAATTGGTAAAAAGGACGATTTTAAAACAAACTAAAATTTAGGGGATCATTTTGGAGCAAAAAAAAGTTGAGGGACGAAATAAATTTTCAGCCCCTACGTTGGGGACCAAAATCATACTTATCCCTTTAAATTAATTATGTTTGGTATATATTAAAATCAAATACTAAAATTAATTATAAATATAAAATACATATTAAAATATAAAATATATATTTAAAATAAGGTAAATAGCATATATATTTAAATTAAAAATATTTTCAAATATTAAAAAGCGTTACATTACTTTTAATAATATTTTTTTAAGTATTAAAAGTTGTATAACTACTTAACTAGAGAAGACCCAGTAATAATAGTAACGGTAGCACGTAACTAAGACATTGTTGGAGATGCATAATTGATAATTGTATGTATTTGAATTTGTGGTTATATTTCCTTGATCATGAGAAATGTCGTGACGTTAGGGTGATCATGAAAGAATGAATTGAGCAAAGACCAAAATTTCAGAGACAGAGAGGGCCCTGTTTCTTTTTCCGTATCATGCATTCATTCTCCGATCCAAATCCCACTGATCCTAACATGCATCAATTTAAAGGAGTCCAAATCATGGAATGCATTTGGAACTATCATTCACACGGTTTCTGATTTTTAGAAGATCAGAGCCCCAACTACCGTTGATATATGTGATTTTAATGAAGACAGACACCGAGAAAGCATAATTCATTGAAATGACAATAATGGATTATTGGACCCCCAAATAAGACTATGCACAGATTCGAATCTAAATTTCGTGAAAATACCAAACTAGGTCTCCTTCCCCTGTTTTATTTTATCTTATTTTATCTATGTTTTAATTTTCATATAAAAATAAAAATATTATACATACAAAAAAAATCATAATATATTTGTGTATATATACATGTTTTATTTTATATACTTTGTGTTTCTGGTGAGATAAGTTCCCGCGGTTTGATCCGCGATATGATCTGTCAAAGGCTCGGAAGTGTTCTCCTCGAAACTGGTGACTTCGGCATGGAACCTGCAAAAAAATCTCCAGCGCCCAAGTTAGAACTAAATTCAATAAACCTCGACGAATAAAAGTAAAAGAAAAGTATTTGTGTGATTAACGCTAGTGTTTGATTTTTTCAGTAGTATATGATTTTCGCTTGTTTATCTGCCTTTGACGAAATTTGCTCATCTGTTTAAATAGACCTCGAGGTAGGGAATGTTCGTTGGCTGAATGTTTGAGTAATGCTCGATTTTTTAGGGTTTGTTACTAAGGATCAGAGTATGAGTTTGGTTAGTGTGAGATTCTTGGCGCCTGCAGAGTGTTTGACTTATTCTCGGTTGTGAGTTTGTTAGCAGAGGATATTAGAAAGGTACACAGCCCCCAAGCTCGGCATGGGAAACATGTTGAGCTTTCTATATCCTCGGCTTTTAAATTTGGTCTTTTTGTTGAAATGGATTTATTGCCTGGGTAGCCCCCAAGGTCAACGTGTTTCTCTGGCTGGGCTTTCACGTTATGGGCTTTGGAAATTGGGCTTGCGACAATGTTTGTTGTTTTTTGTGTTTTTTTTTTGTTTTTGCGGGAAGTGTGGTTGCGTGAGTGGTGTGGTTAATGGGAAGTGGTGGGGCTTTGTGGGGTAATGTGTCCTAGTAACTCCTTGTCCCCTGTCTGTTAGGCTTCCTGGGAGTTTAATTTTTGAGTAGCAGAATGAGCCGAAAAGGTAAGTACTTTCAATTTTTGTTTGTTCCCGCTTGTGTGTTGTTGCTGTCATTTTCTACCTATGGGAAGGAAAGGAATTGTTGTTGACGAGAACGATCCATATGGTTGGGTTGATAGTGATGTTAAGTCACGGGTGTTGGTTTTTAGTACTGTTGAAATGTTGTCACAATTGAATGATGTTAGGTGGGTTACGGGTGGTGATAGTTTGAGGGTGAAATTCTTACAATGTAGCAAAGATGATAGGTTGTGTGAGAAGAGAGATGATTGGTCTTATTTTTATATGTATACATGCATGTTGACTGAGCTTGGGATTCATTTTTCGTTTACTGATTTTGAGTGCGGTGTGCTATCTCTGTTAAATTGTGCCCCCACACAACTTCATCCTAATTCGTGGGCCTTCGTTCGTGCCTTTGAATGTTTAATGGAGTATTTGGGGGTGTTACCCCTCATTAGGGGTTTTCTTTTCGCTTTTCCAGGCGAAAGGTGTGTGGAAGGGGGGCTGGGTTAACTTAAGTAGTCACCGAGGATGAGCTATCTTCAGTTTGTACAAGTCCTCCTTTAAGGATTTTAAGGAGATGTTTGTGAAGGTTCAAGTGTGCGATGACTGTTATCCATTCTATCTTGATTCCCTAATAGAGGAGAGGTTCCTTGTGTTCTGGTCTGCTGAGCCTAGGCAAGTTTTAGAGTGTGAAAATAGGGTGAAAAGTGAGGATTATATTATTGGATTCTTGATTTCTGTGATGTCTTCGTCTAAGCTTCTTTCCATTCCTGCCCTGTTGAGACTTGAAGGGGGATAAGGATGCTTTAGATGAGTATTTAGGTATATCTTGTTTGGTTGTGTTTCTGGGTTGTTGTTTTATTAGGTGTTTGACTGTGTTTCTCTATTTTGTTAGGTGAAAAGGCGTCAACTTTGACGACCGCCAATCTAAAGGCTTTTGTTAATAAGGCTAAGAAGAAAGAGAAAGAGGGGTCATCCACTAATGTGGTGAAGGAAGGAGGTGGCTCTGTCGAACAAGAGATTCCGCTAAAGAGGAAAAGGGGTGGGGGTCCTTCGAAGGTCGTGGACTTGATGACTGAACAAAAGGAGGATGACGCTGTCTTCACAGCCGAGGAAATTAAGTTTGCGCATCAAAGCCAAATTGTCTTGCATGGGTATAAGGATGGGCCGAAGAATTCCATATGGTCGGCCTCTTATCCTTTCATGGCAGTGGCTGATGAAGTGGCCCAAGTTGATGCTGACGTAAAAACGATACATGAAGCTGGGAAGATAGGGGTTGCACGTTATCTGCAGGTTAGTTGGTAGTGTTTGTTCATTGGTGTTTTGCTTTTGTATTCAAATGTTTTTGTCTCTAGGTTATTGGTACTCGTTTGTTGTCCATTGGGCGGACGTCTGAGCTTGATGCTATTTTGGATGCGGACAATGTTGTTGCCGTAAAAAAGCTTAAAGAGTCGTTACAAGAAAAGGATTTGAAGTTGGAGAAATTAAGGGCTGAGTTGAAGAGTTTGAAGGAGAAAGCTAAGGCCTCGGAAGCCGAAGTAAAAAAGGTTAAAGGATATCTGGAGGCAAGTATTGCCGAGAATGAGGGGTTGAAGGCAAGGGTTTCTGAGCTCGAGGAAGAAGTATTGGCTGCCTTCACAATGGGTTTTGATCGCGTTGTTGCTCATATCAGCGTTGTTGCCCCGGAGGTTGATGTTAGCTTGCTTGATGTGACTAAGATTGTTAGTGATGGTCGCCTTATGGATGATGGGACTTTGGCCGAGAATCAAGATGAAAGTGTGTCGGTTGAAAAAAGGGCAGATTAGGGAATCTATTTGTCTTTTGAATGTTAATTTGTAGTTGTATTTTGTTTTGACTTGGTAATTTATTTGGATATGTTTTGTACCCGCTTAGGTTTCGACAGTTTATGTATGACAAATTGGATGCGCGCATATAGATATGTATTGTATGATATAGACTTATTGTGTTTGGATTTGTATACATAGAGATGATATGGGGTGGGGGACCTCATTAAAACCTCTCTAAGAAAAACCCAACTCGAAAAAAAAAACCTTGTGAGTAGGAAAAAGAGTGTCTCCCTGTGCCCATATCATTTTAAAATGAGTAGGATTTTAATGATGATACATTCCAGATTCCAGGGACATCTGTCCCTTGTAATGTTTGGAGCTTGTATGCCCCTTTGCCGAGGATTCTTGTAATTTGGTAAGGTCCTTCCCATGCTGCGGCGAGATTTCCATGGGCTTGTGGTTTCCTGGCTTCTTCGGTGCGTCGTAGGACAAGATCTTGTTCAGCAAACGATCTGGGCTTGACCGTTTTGTTATACTTTCGTTGTATTATATTTTGCATAGCTTTGTGTCTTAGTTCAGCCTGGTTTCTATCTTTTTCTATTGTGTCCAATTCTATTTGTCTGGTGTTGGTATTGTCGGTTGTTGATGTGAGTTCTGCCCTTCTTGATGTTATGGCAATTTCAACCGGGATCATTGCCTCTGCCCCGTAGACAAGTCGGTAGGGTGTTTCTTGTGTTGTTGTTGGCTTTGTGGTGTTGTAGCTCCATAGTATTTCTGGTACCAGATCGGCCCAATCTCCTTTGGCTTCGCCGAGCTTCTTCTTAAGTGCAATTAAGATTACTTTGTTTGCGGCCTCGGCGAGTCCATTTGTTTGTGGGTGCTCTACCGATGAGAAATGATGTTTAATCTTAAAACCCTGTAGAAATTCTGCCAGGCTTTGGTCGATGAATTGCCGACCATTGTCAGTTATGATAGCATGAGGCAGGCCGAAGCGGCAAATAATATTCTTCCATATAAATGATCGGACCTTATCGGCCCCTATCGAGAAATAATCAATTGCTACAAGTAAATATTTTACCTGCCCGGGGGCTCTGGAGAATGGACCGAGGATGTCGAGCCCCCATTTGTCAAATGGCCAGCTTACCTCCGAGGTGTGTAGAAGCTCGGCCGGGTTGTGTATTAATGGTGCGTGCTTTTGGCAACTATCACATCTTCTTACTTTGTTAATACAATCTTTCCTCATCGTCGGCCAGTAGTATCCTGCTCGATGCTAAGCTCATTCCTCCTGTATGGTTGCCGCATACCCCTTCGTGGGCTTCGTCCATGGCGACTTTTGCTTCGTCTGTGTTTAGACATCGTAAGAGCGGTTGGAAAAAAACCTCTTTTGTATAGGTCTGCTCCTAATAGTGTGAAAGATGCTGCCCTCCTTTTGAATGCTTTAGGGTCTTTGGTTGTTGTTGGTATATTCCCTGTTTGTAGGTAGTGTTTATATGGTGTCCTCCAATCTTGATCCTGTGATATGAATAACATTGCTTTGTTGCTGAAACTTAGTTCAGCGAGGGTTAACTGAGATATAACAGATTCATGCATGTATTTCCGAGTTATCGCTAATTTTGATAATGCATCTGCTCGGGTGTTTTGTTCCCGAGCTATGTGTGTGATTTGTATTGAATGAAATTGGGGGATGAGATCTTTTACCAGCGTATGATATTTCTCTAACAATTGATCTTTTACCTGAAAATGTCCTGTTACTTGCTGTACGACAAGCTGCAAGTCGCAATAGACCTGTAGGTGTGTTATGTTCAGTGATTGTGCAAGTCGTAGCCCGACGAGCAACGCTTCGTACTCGACTTGATTGTTGCTTGTTTGAAATGAGAATCTGATTGATTGTTTGGTCTGAAGGTCGTGCTTGTTGGTAAGATATACATCTGCTCCTGATCCTTCCGTATTTGAAGCTCCGCCGACATATAGCTCCCAGGTAGAGTCTTGGTTTGGTTGGTCTGTTAGCTCCGCTAGGAAATCTGCCAAGAACTGAGCCTTTATAGATGTCCTTGGTTCATAGGTTATGTCAAATTCAGAGAGCTCTATAGACCATTTAGTGAGCCTTCCTGAGACTTCGGGTCTAGTGAGGATCTACCACAGGGGTTGGCTTGTTTTGACGAAGATTTTGTTACTTTGAAAATAATGCCTTAATATACTTGTTGTGAGTATTAATGCGTAAGCTAGCTTTTCCATTGGTGGGTACCTTAGTTCGGCATGCTGCAGTGTTTTGTTGACGAAGTAAACTGGTTCTTGCTTTTCTTTTATTTCTGTCACGAGTACTGAGCTAATAGCATTAGAAGATACTGATAAATATAGGAGTAGGGATTTACCCGAGCTTGGTTTCTATAAGATCGGGGGCGAGGATAACATTGCTTTCAGCTTTTGAAAAGCTGTCTCACATTTTGTACTCCAATTAAACCTTGTTTTTTTCTTGAGTGTGTTGAAAAAATGCTGGGAATGTGTCGATATTACCGGTATGAACCGGGATAGTATGACTAGTCTTCCATTCAATTGTTGTACTTCTTTTATTGACCGAGGACTCCTCATGTTGATAATTGCCTCACATTTCTCGCGGTTTGCCTCAATTCCTCTTGCTGTTAGCATAAAGCCTAGGAATTTTCCTCCTTTAACTCCGAAAGTACATTTCTCTGGGTTGAGTCTCATATTGTGTTCTCTTATTTGTTTGAATATTTCTGCTAAGTCAGCATCATGGATGTGATCTTGTTGAGATTTGACGACCATGTCGTCGACGTATACTTCCAAGTTCCTTCCTATTTGCTTGTTAAAGACCTTGTCCATGAGCTGTTGGTAAGTAGCACCTGCATTCTTAAGTCCAAATGGGCACAACTTTATAACAATAGTTCCCTAGTTCGGTTATAAAAGCTGTTTTATCCTTATCTTTTGGATGTATTAGAATTTGGTTATATCCAGAGTATGCGTCTAAGAAACTTAAAACATTGTATCCTAATGCATTATCGACTAGTTTATCTATACATGGGAGTGGATAAGCGTCCCTATGACATGCTTTCTTCAGGTTAGTAAAATCTACACACATTCGCCACTTACCTGAGGTTTTTCTTACCATAACCACGTTGGAGAGCCATGTTGTGAATCGTAGTTCCTTTATAAATCCTGCTCGTAGGAGTTTTTAGGTTTCCTCAAGACATGCCGCTCTTTTCTCATCTCCCATGTTTCGTTTCTTTTGGAATACTGGCCGAGCTTTAGGATCAATTTGTAATTTGTGGCATATAAGGCCTAGGTCGATTCCGGGCATATCTGCTGGCGTCCAAGCGAACAGATCGGCATTGTCCCGAAGTAGGTTGATGATTTGTTTTTTAGTTCCTAAAAGAAGAGAAGAACTTACGTAAGTAAAATGGTCGTTGTTGTCATCTAATTGTACCTTTTCAAGGTCATCTGTTGGTGCAGGCCTGTCGTGAAGATCTTCTCTGGGATCAAGGTCGGTGATGCCGGAGATGTTTGCGACGTCATATGTCCCCTTGTTGGGTTCAGTCTTCTGATTGTTCTCCGATCTTATTTTCATGCTTTCGTTATAGTATTGTCAGGCTTCGATGTGGTCGGAGTGTATAGTGGCTATCTGATCCTCTTGTACCTGAAACTTAACACATAGATGGATAGTGGAAACAATAGCACCAAAAGAATTCAAAAAAGGTCTGCCTAGAATGATATTATAAGGGCTGGTGCAATTGACGACTAGGAACTGCACATCTTTAGTCTTGTTGAGGGGGTGGTCTCCAATGGTTATTTTTAACCAAATGCTGCCGATGATAGATACGCGTTCTCCCGAGAATCCGACTAGCTCTCCGGAGGATGGTAGCATAGTTTGTTTGTTGAGCTTCATTTTCTTGAAAGTGGAGTAAAAAAGCACGTCGGCACTGCTGCTAGGATTGAGTAGGACTTTTTTCACGAGGAGATCTCCTGCTTGGATAGAGATTACGACCGGGTCGTCCAGGTTATCCACCCTTGCTTGGTAGTCGGATTGTTTGAAAGATATGCTGGGTGTTCGGGGCTTGTGGGTTACTGCTTTGTGTGTTTGTTGCACTATTAGCATTTCTCGGTATCTGCGATTTCGTGCCGAGTTTGTTTGGCCACCACTCGTGAACCCCAGAGATGCAATTTATAATTCCCCTTGTTGGCGGAGGTTGAGGTCTGGCTTTGTCCGAGGTACTGGGGGTTCGCTCTTGGTGTCGGTCATTTGAGTTCTCCGAAGCTGGCCTTACTTTGCCGCTTATGTATTTATCTAGGTGTCCTTGTCTCGCCAGTCTTTCCAGAAGGTCCTTGGCAATTACGCATTCGTCGGTTGTATGTCCGAACTTTTGGTGAAAATTAAAGCGCGTTGTTTTGACTTGTCAACATGTCTCTAGTCTTGGTATGAGCCGGCTCTAGTCGGTGGCTTTATTAGCTTACTGTGTAGTATTTCCTTTAGGATGTCTTCTCTTTTGGTATTGAATCTTGTGTATTAGTTGAACTTCGGAGTTAACTTGAAGGGCTTCTTAGAGTCCCTGGCCTGAGATTTGTCCTCGTCTTTTTTGAGTGGTTGTCTCTCGTTCCTCCGGGGTTTCCGTAGCTCTTTAATTTCAATCTGCCCGGTCGCTTTGTCTCGAAATTCCTCCAACGTCTTTGGTTTTGTGACGGCGATGGCTTCCTGGAACTTCCCTGGTCGGAGACCGCTCTTAATGGCATGTAACTGTACTTCGGGATTGAGGTCGGGGATTGCCATAGCGGCTATTGTAAAGCGTGTCATGTAGTCTTTTAAGCTTTCATGTTGTCCTTGCTTAATCGTGCTGAGGTAGTCTGAATCCTGCACATAGATTTTAGAGGCTGCGAATTGATTGATGAACAACTTGGAGAAGCCGTCGAAACTGGTTATGGACCCTGCACGCAAATTAAAGAACCATAATAACGCAGAACCATCTAAAAAAGTGGGGAAAGATCGGTATAATGTAACACCCTCTGTAACACCCTCACTATCAGAAGTCACACTTCCGGCTGCGCACTCTGATAGCAAGGAGTATTACGACTACTTTACATATTAAATAATAAAATAGGAGCCTATGACTCGACACTGTATCGCTGTTTTCTTTGAAAAACCAGAAATAAATATTTTATCTTAAGAAAAATACAAACAGGCATATATTCATATACAAGACTCCATACCTAATAATTCAATATATTATACATATAAAACATACAATTTCTATCCCTCTTACAAACTTGTAATAACAAAGACGATGGAAGAAAATAATCTAATTAATACATCATATAAACCAAACGCAGTATGACTCTTCTTAATGCTTCTTCATCCGATTCCTGAAAAGGTAAAACTGTAGGGGGGTGAGAACCTAACCATACGGTCTCACCACAGAGTTTCAAAGTTGTCATAAGAAGATATTTAATAAGAAAACTGTTTTCAAGCTTAGTGATTATCATTGCCTTATGAATCTTTTAAAAACCAATAGATAATAATCGTTCAAAACCTTTTCAAAGAAACAGTGTTTAATATTTCAGAAATCCGAAACCTTTCCTTTCTTATAAGAAAATCTCAATCAGAAACCAACCACGCAATCAAACAACACAATCATAATTTTAGCACCAAGGTTCATTCTCAAATGTAGCACGCCAGGACAAACACAGGCAAGACAAACAAGAAAAACACAAGTAGGTAGCAGTTACAGCAAATAGTTCAAGTAGCAGTTAAGAAAAGTTTAGCATTTAGGCAAACCAAAACAAGTTCAAACTCAAGCAAAGCATACAAATGCATATGATGCATGCCTGTCCTATGGCTGATGAGGCTCATCTGTCAGTTATCCAGCCAACCCGACAAGTCTGAATTGTCCTTAGACCGTCCCCCGACGTGCATCCCCAAGAGTCTATGCATAGTTTTTTCTCAAATAATCAATATTGCTCAATGGGGGTAACATTCCCGGGAATTTATATAGTGTCCGGTCACAATTACGTTGTAGGGTCAACAGAGTATCGAGTTTTCAACCTGGTACACGTGGTGGCAAGTCACGGCACTTAATCCAGGGAACCTCGTATCTCAGATATTTCAAATTCATAAGCCACATAAATAGTTCATTCATCATTCATTAATATCTAAGCCATTCTCAATATCATCATCATTCGTCAATCCATATCCCATTTCTAAATTCATTCAAAAATCATATTTCAAGTTAATCGTCATCATCCTTCTTTCCGTTAATCATCAATCTCAAACCAAAACATAATTCTTTCTTTTCTAAATAAATCAATCTTAAGCATATAACGTTTAAGAACTAAATCTTTTTAAACCATTACTTTAAACAAAACTTCTAATTTTATAAAATTTCGGCAGCATCTCCTCTAAAACTCGAATTCTGCCACCCTTTTCGGGTTCCATCCAAACATTTCTCAAACCTTTTCTCAACCATTTCCAAATCTTAATCATCTTCCAAAACTCAACCAATTCCAATATCAAATTATTTCCAAAGCGAATCAATGCCAATAATAAATCTCTTTTTAAAATCAAACCAGCTCAAATACTAAATCATTTATAAAGTCAGACCAACTCAAAATTAAACCGTTTCTAAAATTAATTCATTTTCATATTCCAAATCATTTCCAAAGTCGATTCGTTTACATTCTAAAAAACAGCTTCAAAACCAAGAAAGCCACTTTTCATAATAATCAACTAAATAACCTTTCAAACTAATTTCTTTTCAGCAATCACAAACTACTCAACCAATCAAGCAATCAGTCATTCAGTCCAACAAACAACCACATTTATAAGACAATCATAATCACAGACATATGTTTCTCACATTAATATCTATTTATAACAACTCTATAAGATAAAATGAATTTTAAGAAAACCCCTACCTCGATAAGTCAAAACATATAACCCCAAACGTGTCAACTGAACTCTTTTCGCTCAGCCTGAATTCAACCGCAACCAAAACCTTAGCTCCGCTTGCTTTCTCAATAGCAGAACAGCCTCAATCGCGACACGCAACACTCAATCTCTAATCCTTAAAAATATCAATGTTGCAAATACTTTAAAACATGTAACAAAACACTAACACAGGGTCTCCGAAACAGAAATACTTACAGTAGTACGAAAACGAAATAGCGGCGGTCTCTAAACTGGTTTGGCAGCCTCGATAGCCACCTCACGCGGCAGCGGCGACCGGTTTGCGGCGACAGCAACTGAAACCAACAAGCAGTGCTTGTAACGTTTCCAAAACTTAAAAGAAATGAAATACAATACTCAAACCCTTACCGACGGTGGTCGTAGGTAACGGAGGTGGCATTTCACGGCGGCAAAGGCTCGGCCACCCATCACCAACGGTGGCGACGGAGGGTACGACGGCGGCTGGACAGATCAGTGGTGAGGAGAACCAGCTCAGTCTCAGATATCTCTCTCTCTTCCACGCGCGGCTCTTCTTGCATCGGCTCCTTTTCCCGGTGACAGCGGCGGATCTGGCGACGGTTCAGGACAGAGACAACGACGGCGGCTGGTCGAGCTAGACGGACCGGCGACGACGGGTCAGCCACACGTCTCCTCTCCCCGCAACTGAGCTCCCTGGCGCACGTTCTTCCTCTCTCTTCCCTCTGTTCTTCGCACTTTCTCCCTTCTCTGTGCAGCACGGTGGTGACTGGTCGTGGTGGCGAGGTGGCGTGCGTCCTGAGCAGCACGGCGATGGTGCGACGGCTCCTCCCTCCTACCCGACGCTCTCCCTCTCACGGATCCCGTCTCCTCCCTTCCCCTTTCTTTCTTCTTTTCTGGCTGTTGGATTTTGGCTGTGGGTGTTGGGTTATTTTGGGGAAAAGGGTATGGCAGCTAGGTTAGGAAAATTGGGGTTAGGGTTGTGTTTTTGGAATTTAGGGTTTTGATTTGGGATTTAGGATTTTATGATAAAATTGGGGATTTTTGGATTCATCTAAAATTTAATTAAATCTCTAAAATTACTTTGAAATATCATTTATTGTATCAAAATACTAATTGATTTGAAATCAAATACTCTAATTAAAATTATAAGGTAATATAATTAATTTTCTTTATTTATAAAAATATTAGTATTAAATTCCAAAATCTCAATTACTTAAACCAAACCATATAAAGTTCTTATTATTTTATATTTGCTAAACTTTATTATTCAAATATAGAAAATAATTCGATAATTATAAAATCAGATAAAACCTTAAATTATTTTAAACTCAATTAATTAAAATTTGTTTTAATTTTTTTTAATAAAATAATTCCTGAGGTTAAGGTACTTAATGAATAAATAAATCAACATTAATTCTTAATAAGATTTTTCTGAAATTTCTGGGTCTTACATATAAAATGGGATCGGAGTCGCTGTTGAGGAACATCATAGATTCAAATTTCGTGACATAAATTTTAGGATCTCCGATCTCTTTGTAAGGTACCAGAGTCATAGCGAGTGTGAAATTTTTAGACATTTTGAAACTCATAATTTCTTCAGAAAAAGGGTTAGTTCGTTGTCTCCCTGTTTTCGGGGGTGTTTTTCCTGTTTTTGCATTGGACTCCGATTGGTATCCTGCATGTTGTTCAGTATTTGCCTCCTTGTTGACGTTCTTTCTCTCGCCATTATTTTGTAGCGTAGCTAATAGCTCGGCCATGCGCTGATTTTCTGCGAGCAAAACAGCGTTGGCCGCCATAAGATCAGCATTGGTACGAGAATGTTGTTGAGTGTCCGATTGATCCGTCATGCTTCAGTTTCTGAAAAGAAACGAGAGTACAAGGCATGTAAAATGTGTTATTATTAGAAAGAGAAATGAGGGGCGTGGCCCCACGGTGGGTACCAAATGTTCCTGGTGAGATAAGCTCCCGAGGTTTGATCCGCGATATGATTTGTCAGAGGCTCGGAAGTGTTCTTCTCGGAACTGGTGACCTCGGTATGGAACCTTCAAAAAAGTCTCCGACGCCCAAGTTAAAACTGAGTTCAATAAACCTCGACGAGTAAAAGTAAAAGAAAAGTATTTATGTGATTGACGCTATTGTTTGATTTTCTCAGTAGTCTGTGATTCTCGCTTGTTTATCTGCCTTTGACGAGATTTGCTCGTCTGTTTAAATAGACTTTAAGGTAGGAAATGTTCGTTGGCTGAATATTTGAGTAATGCTCGGTGTTTTAGGGTTTGTTACTGAGGATCAGCGTATAAGTTTGGTTAGTGCGAGATTTTTGGCGCTTGCAGAGTGTTTGACTTATTCTCGGTTGTGAGTTTGTTAGCCGAGGATATTAGAAAGGTACACTTTGTATTCTAACTATAATTTTATATTAATAACTAATTTAATAGATAGTTTTTTGTGTATATATACCATAACATTATTGATACATTGATATTGTACTACCTTTTTCTTTTTTTAAATATAACTTGAATGAACGGATTTCGATTTTTTACTATAATTATGTGAGAAAGCCAAAAAATATTTGTGAAAAAGACAATAATTAAAAAATCAAACAATTATAATTTTTTTTATATATAATATATAGATGTCTCTCTTTCGATTAAGTAATTATTCAAAATATTTGTTATTTGATTACAAAGTTGACGCTCTATAATATTTATGATATTTTTTTTAGAAATAATTATTATATGTAAGACCAAAATAGATTATATTAAATAATAAAAATAAATTTTATATATATATATATTATTAATTAACTTTTAAGAAATATTATTAAATACTAATAGTCTCATTTATATTTTAAAAAACTAGGCTTGACTTTGAACAATTAACTAATTAAATTGTTATTATTATTTGTTTGTTTGTTTTATTTTAATATATTTATTTTTTAATCTCAGTAAATTAAATTTATATAATACAAAAACTCTTACCATTGTGCTAATATTTAACAGCATAAATTTTTTTACACGTAACTAATTTTTTTTTTAAGTGTGGAGAGAAACACATTATTATAATAGAGGGATATATATACACAGACATACTTATTATTTTGTTTCTTAACTTTCGATGGGGACAATAATAGCCTTCCACACATAAGTATGTGGATTTGTCCTTGTTTGGAAGGTTAATTCTTTAAATTCGTTCCAAAAGATAGTATTGTACAAAAAAGTTTAAGGATTTATAATTTTAATTTATATTAGCTAATATCTTTAGTTAATATTTTTTACTTTTAGTTCAACAGTCCACTATTATTTTTTTTTTAGCTTATTATTGATAATTAAATTTGAAAAAATAATAAATTTTACTAAAATTGTAGCATTGCTGATTGTATAATTTTTCGAGCTATGTGTATAAGGAATCCTATACAGTAACAAGAAGGCAATCCTACAAATGGAGAGCAACTATTGATTGAATAAAACTATACATTTGCGCATGTTGACTGTATAAGGCGATTGACTTTCCCATATTACATTATAGTCATATATAGATTAAAGAGAAATAAAAGAATGCAATACTATATCTACTATATATATGATGAAAACATAGATAATAATTAATTGGTATATAAATTTTAATTTTTAAAATCCCATTCATCATATAATTATAAAAAATTCATTAACTCCAAAAATTAAATCTGTAACTCTAGATTTTGGTGTAACATACTTATTATTTTGACTAATTTTAAATTTATTACCATTATTTATATTTAATTTATTAAAAGATGGATTAATAAATATGATATAATACCTATTAATATACTAGTATTTAATTTATTAATGCACCAATATTAAGAAAACATTGGTCCCCTCATATGAGGCACTGAGGTGAAAGAAAAAAATAAATAAATATGTGTGACAAACACTATAGTCCAAATTATTCTAGAAAAATAAAGTAAGAGAAAAGAAGGACGAGTTATTTTTACCATGAATTATATGAAGCCACAAATGAGAAATAACTGATCGAAAAAAGTGCGCATGGAAACATTATGTGAAAACGGAAATAAAGGGATACAAATACAGAAACAAAAGCATAGGGCAGAAACAAGAGGATAGATGAACAACATTCACCTGCCACGTTGTCCCTTGCTAACCAATAATTGGGGTGATGATGATAATGGAAATCAGAGTCAAAAGTTAAGATCAAACACACAATTATATTTGTTGGGATATTAGATATGATTTTATCATAAAGAGAGAGAATGTATGTGTGTATTATTAATTCAAATTAGTCTAAGTAGTATATATCCATTAGCTTGAGTTTTATAGAAAAAATATCTTTGTTAAAAAGAGTTTGTTTTATATATTATTATATTTTCTTTTTAATTTATCAATATTAGCTAATATTTAATTGATATCTTATTTTCATAATATTAGTATTAGAGTTTAAAATTTAAATTTTTATACTTAAAATTAAAAAGTATTAACTAAAAATAATAAATTTTATTGATTATATAATATTATTTTTCTCTTTTATATATAAATAACAATTAATTCAAGTGGTTTACACAATAAAAGAGAGAGAATTGAATGTGCAAGCTAGCAGGTGGAAAAAAATTAATTAATGCTGATACAAGAAGAAATATATAGTTGAGTAATGCTTGGAAGGAAAACGTTCAAATTATTAAAAGCGGAGTGATATAGATAGTAAATTTTGTGATTTGTAATTAATTAATTATTATTAGTATTTTTAATGGTGTAAAATTTTATTCAATAATATAAAATTATTCATTTTTTTTAATAATTAAATATTGACTAAATTTTAATAAAAATACTGACCTCTAGATTTTTTCATATATATATATAAGACATTAAAATTTATATAGATATTAAGATGGATGATATGAGAAGCTAGATTCCCGGAGGTCACGTGAGATAGAGGGAGAGAGGGGGAGGGGGATTTAATAAATAGACAAATAAATAGTAGCAAGAGACTATGGTAGCTAGTATACTAGCTAGTAGTATATACAAGAATCTAAAATATCCTCGCATTGGCGATCATTAACATAATGTTCACAGTGAATATAGACATATGCAAAGAATAAACATTAACCTAAAATTTTACAATCATTATTATAATTATTACGTTATTATATATTTTCAACGTACATGACTACATGAGTGTGCTTGTGTGAGAAAGTCTCCGATGATTCTGCCGGATCGGACCCTAGCTAGGTACCTTTTGACTATTCCAATTTGGAATTATATAATTCAATTCAACTCAATATTATATATATAGCATTCCAATTGAGCTACGTTGTGTGCTTCTCTATGTTTAAATTCAATAATTCAATTGTATGTGCAACATTCTATCCAAAGTCCAAAGTCGAAACCTACACACATGCGTATGCATATGTAGTGTTATGTATAATAAGGTCTCGAAATTAATTAAACACAGCTGTCACAATCTCAACGTGAACTATAAACACTCACTTATCTTTAGGCTTTAGCCCCACATCTGCTCCCTCTGTCGTAATATAACATTTAGGGGGGAAAAAGAAAAAACTTTGCTTAGCTTCTTTGTGCGCTTTCCCATACCTTCTTTTTGTGTTAGAGAAACACACAAATAAAAGAGAAAGAGAGAATACGAGCTTTCGTAATTCTCAAATCCAAGTCACCATTATGGGAATAACGTAATACGTATGTACTAGCTATATCCTCCTTCTTTCTTATACATATATTGTTATTTTAGTACCATTATATTATGATGATTATTATAATATTTTAAAAAATATTGTTAAAATTAAAATATTATTTTTATTATTATTAAACAATGTATTTTAAAAAATATTATTTAAAAAAATATTATCAAAATATAACTTTAATTTTAACTACACTTATATAATTATTATAATTATCATAACCATAATCATACTGGTGTCCATCGTGTGTGTGTATATATATATATATATCCTTTTAGAGTTTAAAAGTAGATTATCATATCCATTTCACCATCATTAAATTAAAAAAATGGATAACATAGAGAATGAATAGGAGAGAAAGAGGTGAGCGAGAGCCACAATTTTTATCTAAGAATAATAAGATAGAAATGTCCATTTTCTTTTCTAAGGTTAATTATTCTGATTTTTTCTTATTATTAAGGTGATCGCGTTTACTCTTCAAAATTGGTATTTTTCGTTGAGTAAAAATAATGACCAGTTTGTATGAAAATAGTTTCTATCTTATTTAATTTTAGTATTCTTTTTAATTTCGTTTTTAATAATGTGTAAAAAAAAATTAAAATATCATTTTTATTTACAAAAATGAAACAGATATAACCCCTGCTTAGCTGCATAGTGGCTTTGCAAAGGGTGGTTGAGCCTAATGACTATAAAAAAATACTATTTACATGCTAAAATCAATTACTGTATATTTATGTATAAATATATGTATTATTTATTTTATATTTAATGTATATTTTATACCTATTAATAACTAATTTTAATATACATATAGCATAATTATATATATATATATATACTACAAGAAAATAGAGTTATTTTAACATTTTATTTTTTAACACCATAATTAAATGTTAAAATTAATATATATATTTTTGACAAATATTACAAATGTCAAATTTTCTATGTTTTTTTTATGAATAATTTGACCGTAGAAAATTACTCCTCAATTTTGATACTTATTTGTTTTCAATTTACTCCACTATTTTTCTTCTTCTTTGGGCTCTGTTAATTTTGACATCACACTACTCTCAGTTTAGGATTATACTACTCATTCTTTATCTTCAAAATCTCAATTTATTCTTTAGTTTCAAGATCTCATTTTATTCTTTGTTAAAATTTTTTGTTGAAAATATTTTATAGTCAATAAGTGTCAAAATAAATAGTATTTTTGACAATTAATAAGTATCACAGAAAATATGTTCTTAAAATTTTCTAACAAATTATTTTTGACAGCCAATATTTATCAAAATAAGATTTAATTTTTTTTCACAATCACTTATATGTTAAAAATACTATTTTTGACAAAATTTTTATTAACATATTTTCATAGTTGAAATAGTGTCAAAATTTGTATTTTTGACAAATTTTAATTTTCTTTTACACATTATAACCCTAAAAAATAATCTATATTGTTGTAGTGATATATATATATATATATATATATATATATGTGTGTGTGTACGCGCAGCTGAAAAATAGAAACAAGTGAGACTAAATTAAATTAGATTTTATTTTAATAAATCAAAATGATTTAATTTGTTTATTTAAGTCTGGTTTGCAGTTTGTTACAATTTTTTTAAGTATTAAATTTGACTTATTATGATTCTCACTTAGTCTAAAACTTGCTAAAAATTTTATTACAAGAAAATAGAGCTATTTTAACATTTTATTTTTTAATACCATAATTAAATGTCAAAATTAATATATATTTTTGACAAATATCACAAATGTCAAATTTTTTATGTTTTTTTGATGAATAATTTGACCGTAGAAAATTATTTCTCAATTTTGATACTCATTTATTTTCAATTTACTCCACTATTTTTCTTTTTCTTTGGGCTCTGTTAATTTTGACATCACACTGCTCTCAGTTTAGGATTATACTACTCATTCTTTATCTTCAAAATCTCAATTTATTCTTTAGTTTCAAGATCTCATTTCATTCTTTGTTAAAATTTTTTGTTGAAAGTATTTTATAGTCAATAAGTGTCAAAATAAATAGTATTTTTGACAATTAATAAGTATCACAGAAAATATGTTCTCAAAATTTTCTAACAAATTATTTTTGACAGCCAATATTTATCAAAATAAGATTTAAATTTTTTTTCACAATCACTTATATGTTAAAAATACTATTTTTGACAAAATTTTTATTAACATATTTTCATAGTTAAAATAGTGTCAAAATTTGTTTTTTTGACAAATTTTAATTTTCTTTTACACATTATAACCCTAAAAAATAATCTATATATTGAGTGATTTAAAAAAAAATTAATAAACTTTTTTATGTGCAATATATCAAATTTAATGTTTATAATATTCTAATTTTTAAAGTATTTTAAATATATAAGAATATTTATAATAAAGTATAATAAATTTTAAAAAAATTTATTAACTTTTTTAATCATAAAAAATAATTTATATATTTATTTAGATTTAACAGATTAAATAAACTAATTTGTGAATATAAATCTGATCTATTAATTAAGAAATTTAAATTTTTAAAACAATTTAATTAAGTTTAGACCTATTTTATAATAAACAAGGTCAGATTATAAATTCTTAATAGATTTTCTAACTTATTTCCAACCCTAACAAGAACTTTGGAGAGAAGTCAATGTTTTCTTTTAAAAAAAGTTATTATCATGTCAATACGTTAATGTGTATAAATTAAATTTGAATAATTAATTATTAAAAAATATTTAAAAATCATCAGAATTTATCTTTTTAGCTATATATTTTTAGAGTCCCAATAGGGAGACAATGGACTATTGAGTTATAAAAGGAACATCCCACATACTATTTAGAATAACCATCCGAGTACTAGAGATAATAAACATATTCTCAAAAGTTTAAACTGATTTTGGAGTTCACCAAGGATATTGAACTCTTGACCTTTCGGATCTAAGTCTCTAATACCATGTTATGATACCACTCATCCTAAAAGCTTCAGCTGATGAAAAAAGGTAACACTAATGGTTATATTCCTAATACTTCCTAAACTTCTATTGTACATATTGTACAAATATTACATTGACTCCTCATACTTTTCCATATTTTTAACAATTAATTTAATTCTTTTAGTTTAGTAATTCAACAACATATTTTAGTCAATATTTTTAAATTTAATGACTAATTAATAGCTAAACACAACAAATTCTAATAATCATCTAGCATTTCTCTTAATTATTATTAGAATGTACATAAAAAATGAGAAAATTGCTATCACTACTACCATCTCCCAAAGCGCATAACCTAATTCACCTTCCATTTCTTTTTCTCATAGGCTAAAATCTAAAGTTATGTATTTATTATAAGAATTTAATTTTAGTATAGTAATGATCAGGGACGGAGTTAAAAGAAATATTAGAGGGGGACAAAAAATATTTACAAAATAAAATAAGACTAGAATAAAATTTTAAAGAGGGCTAAACTAAAATTTACATATAATTTACATGTAAAATATTAAAATTAGGGGAGACTATTACCCCCTTTCCTTGTACCTAGTACCGCCCCTGGTAATGATCATAGAAAATATAGTTATTTAATTATATTTATTTTTTTAATTATTTTTATTAATATAATATTATATAATTAAATATATATAAAATTATTTTATATTAACATTACATCAAAATTAAATTTTTATTATAAATATATCTAATAATATCGCATTTTTCTCTCTTGATCTTTTTGCATGGAGGAATATATTTTCAATCCTTCTTTTGTGGTGCATGTGATAAAGCAAAAATTCGCATATCGCAGGACATAACATGCCTTAGTCAAGTAATAAAGCTCGACCTTGCTTTATTTTTGGGTAAACTAGGATTTTCCACTTCCTTTCAAAAGTATTCCAGAACCGCCCCTGCATGGCCACATACACTTTAAAGTTTTTTTTTTTTTTTTTTGGGTGTCTAATACACTTTAAAGTTTAAATTAAAGTTAAACTACCATCTTAAAATTAGAGTTTTAAAAGTACTATGCTTCATGTTTGTAATGTTTAAAATTTATTTTCCCAATAAAAAATCTTAATCATTATTCTAGGAATACTTGTTATTAGAACAACTGTTAACGTTGTTTATTATGAAATAAAGATTCAAAACTTTGTGAAAATTTAAAATTTATGAAATTTCCAAAAACTACTTATATTACTTTAATTTGTCTCCTTCTTATAGAAAACTTATTATAAATAAACAAGCTGCTAGGTAATATAAATTAAATAAGATAAAGTCTTAGGAGATAATATTCTATAAACATTGCAATCAATATTTAACATAAAAAAAAATCTAAAAATCTTAAAAATAAAAGTATTCAAAACTCAATTAGAAAAAAATATTTAAAATTTAAAGTGAACAAAAATTATTTTTTTAATAAACTTCACATTTTGAACTTATTTGACAAGTTATTATAATGTTAGCTGAAATTAGTTTTCTAGTATTAGTGATCAAATATCTCAGGTAGAAAAAATTATACTGGAATTGACTTGATCACGTGATAGATTTGAGATTTGTGTTAATAATAGGAAAATGCTTGGATCGGACTAGTGTTTGTGACTTTCATAAAACGTTAATAATGCTGTCGCTAACTTAAGGAGAGAATCACGGTGATCCTACAGGTTTAAGAAATAAATTATAAGGATATATGTACAATGAACATTCCCCATACTATCTAGCATAGTAGCTAGAATCTCGATTTAACTCTTAAAATCTTCCGATATTACGATTTTAAATGAGTTTATCGATTTGTACTAAGTCTCACGATTTTACGTTTTACCTTTTTTATTTACTTTTTCGATTTTACGTAAAATCTCGATTTTCTCTACCTTGCTATCTAGAATAATCATCCGAGTACTAGCGATAATAAACATCTTCTCAAAAGCTTAAACTAATTTTGGGATTCACCAAGGATCGAACTCTTGACCTTTCGGATCTAGCGTTCTAATACCGTGCATGATACCACTCATCCCAAAAGCTTCAGCTGATAGGAAAGCACTAATAATTATATCTCTAATAGTTCCTAAACCTCCATTGTACACATTGTATAAATATTCTATTGGCTCCTCATACTTTCCCAAATTATAAACCCAAAAACTTCACACACATATCGGTAATCTATTATAGGCATAATCATGCGTATAAGTTACTTGAAATCCATGTAGGCAAGTATAAAATAACCTAGAAAAATAAACCTTGAGTGAATCTGGTCATTTTCAGAATGTACCGTGAGTAACTAGGACGAAATATATTGGCATGCTTTAAAACGAAAGGACAAAATTGATTGTGACTTGAAATTGTCTAACGTACAATTTACACAGCTTAATGCCAACATACATTAATAACAATTTTTAACATATAAACTTCAAAGATGCATGAAAGTAATATTTCCCTCTTCTTTATGTCAGAAATATTAATTATGCTGAACTTTGAGATAACCACCATAAGATATTTTGTCATCTAGTAATCAAGCTGATGACAAAAAAAAAGTGATTGATCTATACATGTTTAAATACTTTTTGAGATTTGAGAGTAGCAAATTCTCACGTATAGTAATTAATATAGAACCATTCAAATACATATATTAATGTGGTGTAAATATGCATGACATAATCTTATATATATTAGGTCATATGTATAATATATAACAAATTAAATAATTGGGTCAGTCGTGCCATGCAATCAAAATCATGCTAATATATATGATCTACTTTGCTTGGATAGGTTTTCCTTTATTGCATATTGATTGGGCTATCATTAATTTCGCCCATATATGTGTTTGCTAAATAATTATTGATGTGCCTTTATTTGAGTATTTAATTTTTATGAGAAATGATTTTATAGTATAATATCAAAACTTTTATAATAATAAAAGATAGGTAGAAATTCAGGTGCAGTCAACTTCACGTGAAGTTAATAATTAAGAGTCGTTAGATGAAAATGTAGTTAAATTATTTAACAGCTCTCACCTATCAACTTTACGTGAAGTTGACTGCACCTGAATTTTCACAAAAAAAAAAAAAAGAATTCAACCATTGTTAATTTCATTTCTCTTAATGCCTTTGCAACAGCTAGCGACTTCATTGGACCATGCATGGAGAATTTAACTCATGTTGGACAGATTTCAAAGAATATATTAGAAAATTATAGTAAGGAGGGGGGGCAGGGATGTCTGTAAAACTTGTGACATTTTTATTTGATTTCACGTGGCCATTATATTTATCTAATCAAATACTCCTACCAATAATATGGATTTGGTTATTCCCAATATTCTCTGGGTTTTACTTGCATTGCATGCATTCTCTACTTGATCATCATGATATCCGGATAAAAGCACAAATGTCAATGCCCAATTGAAAGTAGCTAGAAATGTTTTATTAAAGAAAAAAAAGTAAGATACTCCAAATATTTTTAAAGAAATTTACTTTATATTATTAAATGAGTATTCTAAAAAGGGTTTAACAGGAAAGACATGATTAGCAGGGACCATAATTATCATTGTCGTTCAATCTGTGGTTTACAAAGTCAAACGCCTTGATCCTAGTGATCTTGAATCTCGGGAATGAAGCCTCTATAATTTTGTCCCCAAGCTTATTGTTTTAGAACAGAGGTAAAATGTTGAAACATTCCTACTCACACAGTAATGTAATGACATGACTTAACCTCAACGGTTGAAAATGTGAACTTATTTTTTCAATTCAACAAACTGAAGAAATAAGTGTATATCGAATTAATCACTGTACTCAACTTGTTTGAATTAATATTAACTTTTTTAACTGAAAAAAAAAAACCTATACATTGATCATTTAAACTAACCATTTTTAGTTTTTTACTCAGTTGATGTATTTGAAATTTCAAAGGGCCATCAAAAATTACTTTCTTTTATTTAAAACATTGATTTTTACGAGATGCTTTAAGATTATTTGGTATTCAAATTAAATTTCACTTTTCTAAAATAATAATTTTAATTATAAAATTGAATGATGATTATTTAGTTAAATGATTGTGTTAGGAAGCAAATTTTATTTTCCTGGGCTTATTTTGGACTACAGAGTAAACAAAAAGTTTGCTCCAATTGGCATACACTCAGACTCAGGTACCACATGACTTAGGAACAAAGAAATTCTAAATTAATGGCGAAGCATGAACAAAACTTCAGAGGTGAGTCAACCAGCCTATTATATTGGTTTGAAAAAAGATTTAGAACACTGAATACAATACTTGTCACTTTTCCCCAAAAGAAGAAAAGGAGAATATCTCAGCACTTCATTTTGGTGGTTTGGTGTGTAATTCATGAACTACAAATTAAATTTTTAAGAGTTTAGTTCACGTATATATATCTTTAACGTTATTTGTATAGAAAATAGATAAAGTTTTTATGTATTTGTTGTACAATTATTAAAAAGTTAATTTTTTTTTACTAATGAATTATCTTAACTTATACTCTAATTATTAAACCTAATTTTAATAAATTTTTTGGGAGCCACTTAGATAAAGATGTCAAAAATATTTTTTTTAAAGATGTTTTTTTAAAAATTAAATTTTAACACATATAATCAATTAAATTATATTATTTTTATTAAAATTAGATTGGACAAATCAGTTTAGTGAAAAAATTAATAAATTAAATTTTAAATCGGTATAAATTAATATTTTTTATAAAAAATTATTACAATATCCGTATTATAAAACACAACTAAAATATTCCGATTATATATATATATATATTGAAAACTTTAAATTCTAACCCTATAACGATAGAGAAAAAAAGGGGCTAGAATTTAGAATTCTCAAAATTAATATATATAGTAAGAGTATTTTAGTCATTTTATATAATAGGGATATTGTAGTCATTTTTTATAAAAAATAATATTAATTTACACGAATTCAAAATTTGATTCACTATTTTTCGGTCAAATTAATTTGTCTCACCTAATTTTAACAAAATAACATAATTTAAGTGATTATATGTATTAAATTTTAATTATTAAAAAAAATTAAAAACAAAAAGACGTTTTTTGCGTCTTTATGGAACATCCCAAATTTTTTTCTATCCCAACTTGTAATAGTAGGGTTTATAGTAAAAGTATCTTTGAAGCAACTAGTAATAACCGTATATTAACTCCTATATAGGTTTCCAAAATCTATGAATTTTGGCTCTTATTAATTGTAGTTTGTAGATATATACTATTTTCAAAGCATGCATGAACGGCTCTCTTGAACATTGAATATTTCTTAGCCTAGGAACATGCTAGATCCTATACATCTAGAGATAAAAAATTAGTTATTGATACATGTGCAGATTCTTTTAATTTTATAATATATAATAAAAATTGATATGCAATTATTTTTATACGAACGAAATCAATTATTAAAAATTATTAAATAATAATTTAATCAAATATATTAAATCATCTAACAGTTTTTAATTAATTACTTTACATGAAAATGAAAATAGATGCATATGAATTTGGACTTTATAATATTATTAGCAGATTACTAGCTAAATGATTAAAAAAGGTTATCTACTTTAAGCTAAACATGTGAATAAAAAAGATATGTGAAGATATGATATTTTGGTATATGTAAAGGGTTGCAAGCTAAGAGTGTCATTGATAATAATTAAGTTATGATGAAAGAGAGAGAAGAAGGGGAGAAAATGCAGAGTGAGAAAGACATGTCAAGATCCGCTTTTATTATATGTGATGTGATGAAGATATGAAGAAAGGAACTAGGGTCCAAATTTTCATCCCATTTGACAAGCGAATATGTTGAAGATGAAAGACCACCACACCCAAAGAATGTACCGTGCATTCTCCACCATACCCACTCTTCCATCAATCTCACAACTTCTTTTCATCCATCACCGCTCTAATTTCTACACGTTAACGTTTTCTTTCATAATTATCTCAAAATACAAAATCTCGAGACAACAAAATCAAAGAAACTCCGTCCTTATTGTCGTTTTATCTTTAGGCGGCAAACAAGAAATACAGACAAAATTTATATTCAAAACAAAAATATATAATCTGTGAATAAATTTATGGTGAAAACTCAGGTAGTTGACTTCACGAATCTCAGCTATCAACTTCACGTGAAATCGACTGCACATAAGTTTTCACCTAAATTTATATATAATAATATTTGTACCCTGAATGTTTGTTTGAAATGGTAAATTCTGTTTAAACGTAGCTCGTACCTTGAATTAACTATAGTCAAAAGCATGGTTATTTGACATATAAATTTGTTAATAAACATGTATCAGAGTTTATTAAGATTAACTAATTAAATTAATTAATTAATGAGTGATTTGTTAAGAAGGAGAGTAGAGAAGAAGTGAGAACCCTAGATGTAGTCGTAATGGGGCATTCCTCGAAAGGAGAATAATAAATGCAAGGGAGCAGAAGGATACAGTATTTGTTTGGCAGAACAGAAATGTAAGCCCTGATGTGAGAGGTCAGGAAATGATTTTGTAATCGATTGCTTTATGATTGATGAACATTAAAAAAGTATATGCAATTGACAGTGAGTGAGGATGAGTATGAGAGAGAAAGTGGACCAAAAGAGGGGTTTTTTATTTTTACTTTGTCAAACTCTGACACATGAAGAAAAGTGAAGAGAGAGGGGAGCTATATAATTATGAGGTTATGATGACTATATGATGGGCATGCATGGTGTAGTTGCCTTGATTAATGCCCCTACTCTTTCTACTATTATCATTATTATTCTTCTAAAACACGCATTTTGAGGTCTCTTTACTAATAATTACTACATTTCTTCACCCGATAACAACTAGGTATAGTGAAAAGCAAAACTAGATCCATGATATACAATTATACATATACATATTATTTGTAATAATCTTGCTAAATAACCATATATTTTACTAGTAGATTAACAGATATTTTTCTTTAATATATAATTGAGTTGACATGATGCATGTGCATGTGCGGATGTGCATGGGTGTGAGAGAGAAAGTGAATGAGGTTTCACATCAAGGAGCTTGTAAAGGGCCCTGAGAAGCGAGGCTGACAATGTCCTTCACGAAAGTCGCTGACTCTATTGTCTGCCCCGCATTTAAAGCGCGCTCTGTTCCCTTTCTCTTCTTTTTTTAACCTCCCTCTCTCTCTCAATTTAATTTATTACTGCTATCATTATTCTACTTCCCTTTAATTACCATGCATTTTGTTTCTCCCCTCATCCTCATCCTACCTTCAACCAATTTTCCCTTTTAATTTATACATGTCAGTGCGTATTCCATCCATATCTTCATAAAATTCCCATGCAATTAGCTAGATTGTTCATTATATATATTATTATAAGTAGAGTCAAAAACTCAAAGTCTACTTTTTATTTCTCTTTTGTGTTGGGTACCAGAATAGGAAAAATGAAAATTGATAGGTGGGGAAAGGGTTACAAGATGAAACAAAATGTTACTAAGTTTAGATGTGGCATTAAGGTTGAGAGCTTGGCCCTTGGGAATAGTCCTCTCTTGGAACTCTAGCTTTGGTTTATCACCCAAAATGTTTGTCCTTTTATTTCCTTAATTTATTGCTTCTCATCAATTCCGTTCCTCATCGGATTCCTCCTATATCATGAGAGCTGCTCCAAATTTCAAATATTTTCCATGACATTGTGGTCCTTTCTCATGTTACATTAATATATACTACCCAGAAAAGCTCAACATTTTCTAAATCAAAGGGATATGAGAGTCTTATGCTATAAAAAAAATTAAAAGGGATATTTATATGCTTTAAGTTCACAACTTGATCTTAGCTTAAACCAAACTTACATAAAAATAACAATGGGGACCAAGAAAGGTAAGATAACTAATGGAGGGTGGTCCAAATTTTTGCTGGACCCAACCCAACAATTAAAACGGACTTAGAGCTTCCCCCAAAAGTTGCTTCAGTCCCAATTACTTTCTATCTATCTTGCAGGGGCCATGTTAAATAGAGTAGAGAGATTTGTCCTTGATGTATAATGGTATATACCAATTAAGGGTATACCTATTACTTAGTGTGGTGAACCTCAGGTTGTTGGAGAATTTAAGATCAACAATGAACAGTGTTTACCACATACATTAGGTCAAGGGAAGGGACTAGTGCGTGCATCAAACAGATCAGATCAGAGGGAATAGAATAAGGCATAAAGCAAATTGATTCTGTCTCTAACATATTTGTTCTAATTTATATGGGGATTTAGGGACAAGGGTCTACCAAAACAACATGGTCCTCCATTGGAGCCTATATCTGGCTTAGGGTTTTGCCAATAATCTGTAACCATGTACAGTCCTTCTCAACCTCATAATTATTCTTTCTCCTTTTCCTTTACTTAATCTAATAATGGTAAATTCAAATAAAGAATATGGAATATGAACTACCACTTTTCTCCACAAACTAAAGAAATCAATTTCCATTATAAAAGAATGTGTTGATTATTCCATCAACATCAATAAATAGGTGGGATGAAGGATTTTAGAGGGGCTTTGTACAAATCCCTTTTTTACCCAGATAAATGAAATTATGAAAATATATTTTTTTGGTTAATTATAAAAATAATTATGCTAGAAATTGTTTACATAAGTTGTTTTTGTCTTTTTTATATATATATTTTTGGGTCAGCAAAATATTCACATTTCTTTTTTTTTTTTTTTTTGGACAGTAAAATTTTCACATTTCCAATAACAAAGGTAAACTAACACTTGGGCCTCCAAGCTGAAATAGAATAAAAGAAACCACATCACCCCAAAATTAGCAAGGCCTAGCCTCAAAAGCCCCCATTTAATTTGGCCAACCCAAACCAACTTCAAACATATGAACACATAGCTGCAACACCACATAGCAAAAAAGGATTGGGCTACCTTACTAACCCAAACACAGGTTTGAATTTTTGGATCCAAAAAACTTGCTGAAGAAAGCAAAGTAAAATATACAAGACCATGACCAAAAGAAAAAAAAAAAAAAAATACAAGACAACGCGGGAAAAATCTGGTTCTGAAAATCGAACCGGACTGACCGGTTCAACCGGAATAACTAGGAATCGGTTACCTAGTCGGTCCGGATAAGGTCAGAAATCGTTTGACAAAAAACCGGTAAAAAAATCAGTCGAATCGTTGATTAACCGGTAAACCGACAGAAGTGTCTGATTTTTTAGCGGATTTTTGGTTTGAAAGTAAAACCCCTAAACGGCGTCGTTTTGTCTCTTAAAAAAAAAAGAGAAAGGCTAAACCTAAACGTAAACGAAGCTGAACCCTAATCATCCAGAAGAAGAATTAGCACCATAGTTGTAAGAATCGGACCAGACCGACCGGTCCGACTAAAAACCAGTGAACTAGTCACTTGATCGGTCCGGTTGAATAAGTTGACTGCATAGGAATAAAACCGAATAGAACCGTTTGAACCGGTCGGTTTTGGATTAAAACCGGCGAACCGGCGGTTTTGTGAAACCCAGGCGATTCAGAACTTTTTTGTTTTTCCTTACCGAAAAACGATGTCATTTTGTTTTTTTAAATTTTAACAAAAAATAAAAAATAAGAAAAAGCCCTAACCCTAAACGGCTACCCCAATCCCCAATACCCTTCCCCTGACCCCTGGACCTAGAGGCTAGAGGCTGGAGCTCTCGAAGCCTTTCTTCCTCACCTCATCACACCAACACTCTCTTCCTCGCAGTCCCTCTCAGTCTAGAAGACTCTCTTCCTCTGCTTCGTCTCCGTCGCGTCTCCTCCGTCGCTGCTGCGGTGCTGCCTCTCCGTCACCAGAATCTGCCTCATCCAAGTTGGTCTCCAAACTGTGAAATCTGTTCTCTGTTTTTTTTTTTTTTTTAGTTATTTAGTTGGATTTTAATTTGATTAAGGGAGTGAATAACTGATTGGTTAATGGCAGATTGTTGATTATGTATTTATGTATATATTGTTGAGTTATAACTTGTTATATTGTTGAACTAGTTAATGGCAGATTGTTGATTTTTTTTCTGATTTGTAGTGGTTATGGTTGTTTTTGTTGATGTAACATTGCTGTGAATTTATATTGCTGGATATGGAAATATTGAATAGCTGAATAGATTTTCTGGTTATGTTGAATTTGTTGATTTTTTATTATGAATTTGTTGATTCTTGATTATGAAATTACTGAATTTGTTGAATTTTTTATTGTGGATCTGTTTAGTGTAGTGATTGCTGGATTGCTGGATTTTTTTATTAATTTTTGATTATGCCATTATGACTGTTTGCTTTAGAAGAAGGATTGCTGGATTTTCTAGCAATTTTTATCGAATTATTTGCTGTTGAACTATTATGCCACTGTGTATCTGTTTAGTGTAGTGACTATGTGTCTTTTTGTCGAATTATTTGCTGTTGAACTACTATGGTGTTGCTTTTAAATGTGTGTTGAATTGAATGGATATTTTCAACTTGAATGCAACCATTTTACTTGTGAGTTAAGTGCTTGTTATCCATTCATCAATTTCTCATGGCTATTTGTCTTAGTTAGGTACCAATGTTGCTCATAATTTAAATCATTCGGCAAATTGAGGCTTGAAAACATGTCGGCAAAACTGGTTTTATGTCCAAAACAGATTTTAGTGAATGCATATATGGTTGCTTTTGTCTTGTCTAACAGGAACCCTTTGAATTGAACTGTTGGAAATAGGCTATGCTTCCAACATTGAACAATTGATGTGAATTTGTATTTTGTAATAGCTGTTGTTTTATACCTTTGCTATTATAGTTTTTATTTACGTGAAACCGGTTTTACCGGTTCAACCAGTAATTTATCGGTTGAACCAATAAACCAGTAAACCAATAATCTGACCGGTTTGATCACCGGTTCGATTCTTACAACTATGATCAGCACCCACAGCAACTATATCTTCTCTCTTCGCAGTCGCATAGCCACCAGCCCACCACCACCAATCGAGCAGTTCACCGCCATCGCCACCGCATCCTGCAGCCACAGCAGCGACGACTTTGACCACCGCAACCACCACCGCGTCCTCTTTCGTCGCCGAGCTCGCCTCCTCTTTCGTCGCCGTTACTCGCCGCGGTAAGTAATACTCTGTTATTCACTTATTCCTCCTCGCTGCCTTCTGATTTTCTGTGCATGATTTTCTGATTTATTTGTTTGCTGGATTCAAGATTTTGATTTATTTGTTTGCTGGATTCATGATTTTGATTTTTGATTTTCTGAGGTTATTTGTTCATGATTTATTTGTTTGCTGCTTCATGATTTTGGTTGCTGAATTATTTATTTGTTCATGGTTTTATGAGGTGATAGAGCAAATTGGAAGAGGAGCGTTTGGTTCTGCTTTTCTGGTCTGAGAAGAAGAGGTGAGAACACACAAAAGCCACTGTTTATCTTTTTGTTTTTCTTCAAACAATGCAGTATGAACACTTAGAGAAGGATGAAGATCGTTTTCTCAGTGAAAAATTGGACAACCCCATGAACAAAAATTCAATCTTTTCTTCGAGTTCGGTTGTTTTATTCCTGTAGCTATGATGTGAACTGCCAAACCATGCAACATGAAGGGAAGGAGATTGATTTTTATTTATGTAATGGACAACCCAACAAATAAAGTTTCATTTTTTTTAACTCCTTGTTTCTGTTTTTAGATTTTGGTGTTTTTAATTGTTAGAATTATGTGAGAAACTGTACCAATTCAGTAGCAGTTAGGCTGTGAAGTCCAATTTGTTATTCATTTTTTTTCATGGTTTCTTCAATGGCTGGTAGATATGTGCTGAAAAAGATTCGCTTGGCAAAGCAAACTGAGAAGTTCAAACATACAGCACACCAAGAGGTTGGTCTAACAAATCTTTTCCACCTGATGCATACATGTAATTGTTTTTGTTATAATTTTATTTTAATATGAATTCTAAACTTAATTTGCCTAATTGATTGCACATACAATTCTTTTTCTCCAAATATACCTTTGTTTTGAATAGTATCATTCAATCTATTTATACTTTACAGCCACAATTTAAGTGTTGCTAGATGATATGTACACAAGTCATGCCAATTTAAATATTCTTTTGGGTTTCTTAGTATCACTATATTTCTCTTCCTTAATGATCTATAAAGTTGTTTAGTTATAAACTTTGATGTTTGAAGATGTTTGTGAATCTCTAATATTAAGTTATGGTTAATTTATTATGTGAAATTTTAAATTTTATTAAGTTAGAAATTATTGAATTTATATATTTAAAATTATTTTTAGGTTTTTTAATAATTTTATTTAATATTTAATTAAACCGGTTGAACCCCGGTTGAATCTCGGTCGAACCAATGAACCATTGAACCAGTGACCTCACCGGTTTATTGACCGGTCCGGTTCTCGCAACCTTGTTTTAATCCAGTCCAAAATTTCGACAGCAAAGTTCTGCTTTGCTTTGTTTGCTGTGTGTGCAGAGCATCGAGCTCCTCCGTGGCTTAATGGCGCCCACTAGCTAGGGCCACCGTAATTCCTCTCGAGAAGAAACCTTCACTTCCGTTCTTCCCTTCAACTTCAACGATCTTGGTGAATCCCTTTCTTTCGCACTTGCTCTTGCAAATCTTTACTACATTTTCACCGTTATATGCCGACTCTATGCACCATTGTGATTTTGGGTTAGTATGATGGAATCGGAACATTACGTTTGTATATAATTTCTCTTTTTTTTTTTTTTTTTTCCTTCTGTCTTCTTGCGTTTGTGAATTGCGACATGGGGAGCCCCATTGTGGCGCATGTCCTTATGTTGTTTGATGAAATGCCTCAACGAAGTGATACATTTGTACTAGATGGGTCCTTCACTGTGTAAAGCTAAAATTTAATTATTTCTTCCATTTCAAGGTTGAGATTTGTTCCGTATTGCTGCTTGGTTGGTTGTTTATTGCGCACTGTCTAACAAGATTAGAGTTCCAACACTTTTATTGCTTCCCTGCTGCTAAAATTAATAAAAATTAGTCATAATGTATTTGGTCCTTGCGTATGTATTTGTATAAAAAAGAATTTCATCTATTACCATTCAATTTCTCAGTACTCAAGCATTTGTAAACACCGTTTCACTTAAGTTTGCACTAAATTTTTGTTGCTTGCCAGGATAGCACTGAATATCCTGTTATCGTTTGGAAAGCAGTTGGTCTAACCATGATATGGTCGAGGCTAGGTAGGAGAATCCATCTCTCACCATACTTTAGGACTTTGCAAAATGCCTCTCCTGAATCCAGGTAATGCCATGTTATTTCACTCCTAAAGTTTTGCTGTTACGATCTTTGTTAAATGCTAAATACTGATGATTCTTATAGGTAGTAGGTAATGTTATGAAACATATCGGTAACAAAATAAATAAAACTACATCAGATTTCTAAAACCATATATGCTCTCAAAGTTTTAGTGATTTTTCTAAATATAAAGATTCACGTATGTGCTGGGTACCGTTTTTGCCTCTCTAAAGTTTGACTTCCAGAGAAAAAATAATAATAATAGATAATAGTGAAAGTAATAGTTTCAATTCCAGCAAGTTGTCAGTGGTGTATAATTTTGTTTTTGATTCAGGTGCCTATCTATTGTTTCTGAAGTATCAAGTTACAAGTCCATTAGTTGTAATATTGGGTTCCAACATTTTTTCACTTCTACAAGACAATTGTCAAAGCTTGACCAGGAATTGAGTATAAAGTCATTCCATCAGTGTTTTCACTCATTGGCCTCTGCTTCACAGAATGTTAGAAGTTCAGGTGCTACATCCGGTGTTAGACATTTTTCGTCTCATGCGTCCAAAGAAAAGAAATCACAAAAGATGCTCTTATATTTGACTGGCTTGGTTTTTGGAATGGTCGGAGTCACCTATGCTGCTGTTCCCTTGTACAGGAGATTTTGTCAAGCAACTGGCTATGGGGGAACTGTTCAAAGGCGTGAGGTTTGGTCGAGTTTGATTTCAAGGCTTTTCTTTTCCTCACCAAATTGATTGGCAACTTCAATTTTGTTTGACAATTTCTTACATTTTCTTCAGACTGTTGAAGAAAAGATTGCACGACATGATAAAGAGAAAACAGTTGCCACAAGGTGTTACTTTCTACTTCTTATATTCTACCTTTTTACTAGTAGATGTTTGCAGGACCTTTTTTGTGATTTCTATTTCCTCAGGTTGAAGAATATATGTTTATTAGCAATAGTTGATCAATTTCCAAGTATCTTATTTAAAAAAAATGTTTTCACTGGTTCGAATTCTGTGCCACTTTTTGTAATATTGGGAATTTATGCAAGACTACTGTTCTACTTTATTTCTTAAGCCCTATGATATATTTGGGTACATTGCACTAAACTTGCTATATCATCCTTGGGACTTCACATTTGATTTTGTCAAGGGACAAGTGAATAATGATTCAATAAGTGATATGCTTACAAGGCATTAGTCAATAAACCTCAATTAGGCTCTCCGTTTTAGAAGTTAACTTTGATACGGTTGTAATAGACTGCTAGTTTGATGAGTTACTATATTTTTATCAGGGAAATTGTAGTGCAGTTCAATGCTGATATTGCTGATGGCATGCCATGGAAGTTTATTCCTACTCAAAGAGAGGTTTTTCTTTACTTAACACCTTACTGCATGTATGCTGTTGCTGTATTTCCATCAGGAAATAGAATTATAACTTGTGCAAGTATTCATTGAGGAACTTTTACTTATAATTTCTTGGAATCATTAAGTTTACTTATATTATATTATTCTTTTAAAGTTCCATTCTGCTAGCTTGGAGAGAACTGTTGATTATCATATTAAATAAAAAAGTTTGGTTGTCACAATTTAATTTCTATAGAGACTGATATAGTATTTTCTGATCTGGTTCTAGTTGCATTTACGGTTAACACTTGCTAGATTGGTAATGTAGCATTATTTGGTTATTCTAATAGGTAAGAGTCAAACCTGGAGAAAGTGCCCTCGCATTTTATACGGCTGAAAACAAAAGTTCCACTCCAATAACCGGTGTTTCTACATATAATGTCACTCCTATGAAGGTAATGACTTGCGATGAATTTTCTGTTATGTTGTATATGGAGACAAATTCTTCATGGTCTTTCTACTATATGATGAGAGCATAATGGCATTTTTTGCTTTTCCTGCCGTTGGAAGTCTTTTGTGTTTCCCTTTTCTGCTGAACTCATATAGTTGCCTTCGGAGATTAACTTTGATTTCTTTCATAGAGCTACCCAAAGTAGCAATTTTAGGGAGGGAAAACGTATAAATCATAAACTCTCTTATACAGGCTGCAGTGTACTTCAATAAAATACAATGCTTCTGTTTTGAGGAGCAGCGGCTTCTTCCTGGGGAGCAGATTGACATGCCTGTAAGTGGTTTCAAAAATAGTTCCTGGGGAACAGATTTACATGCATCTAAAATCTAAACAGTGTATTACTTGTATTGTAGGTATTCTTTTACATTGACCCAGAAATTGAGACCGACCCTAGAATGGATGGTGTCAATAACATAATATTATCATACACTTTCTTCAAGGTTTCTGAGGAGTGAGATCTCTTGAATGTTTACATGAGATTCAAATAACAAGCTTGCTACTTGCTACGACTAAAGGCAAACGATGCTTAGCACATCCATGAAGCTCAAGATATGATTACATATTTCTGGTGATTTGTGAAGGACTGAACTTCGTTTGTAATTCAAATTCAAAATAAAGATGAAATTACCTTTTCTCCCATAAGTTTGCGAAGTTCTTGATCGTTTCCAGAAGGGCTGTTAGAAAACTTTTCCGATCAAGTTTTGAACATTTGAGTTACCAGGGCATGAGGTTGTGAATTACACTGAATCTATTGTCTAAATTGTATTTGTATCATTCAGTATCACTTTGCATTATTAGTCACTTGTAGAACAGTTAAGATAGTTCAATATCTTGCTGAATCAGTGTTACTTCAGTGTCTTGACATTACAATGTGAAATGATAAAGTGAAGTAGTAAAAACCTTTTGATCAAATAACTTTATTATAAGTGGGCACATCGACTCAAATGCCGATTAGTCCTTCACTTTATGACATGGTAAAATAGTTGAATTGCACATTCATATCTTCTAACAGCAAAGTATCCAGGTAAGTGGGTATATTATCTTTGTCGCACAACAGTCCAAACATTTAATGATGCTTCAGGTTTGAACACTTTTTCCCTTTAAACCTTCATTGGGTAAAGATCAAAGGCATTAAGTGTCAAAATATACAAAATTCATATAATTCTAAACAATTTTTCTAGTTTTATTGTAATAGATTTACTCTTGGCTTCGTCCCAATTTACTATTAAATAAGGAAAATCTTATAGTATTTTTTATTTGGTGTTTAATTTTTGTCTAATTTGTTTTTTATAATAAATTTTAAATTTTTAAATTAAATATTAGGGTAAAAAACTCAAATAAACCAAGCTGAGAAGTTTATTACCCAAATCAGCCAAAACAAAAATTTTTTTAGCAATCCACCAATGACCATTTAAATATAATTCGAATCATATTGATTCGAACTACAAATGCATGTAATTCGAAACAACTTGCTTCGAATTACGTTTGAATGGATATGCATGTAATTCGAATCAAGTAGATTCGAATTAGAGAAGGCTAAATCGAATTGACTCGATTCGAATTAGTAGGCTCACGTGACTTTATGGAGTTCGAATCAAATTGATTCGAATTATTCAATGTTGGTGACACTAGGTAGTTCGAATTAAGTTGATTCGAATTACTAGTGAGTTGCCTATATAATGCTACGTTAGTTTATATAATTAATGCTAAATAAGGCAAGTTCTGACTGTTTTTTTTGTCTACCTAACAATATTAATCCCTAATATTTTTGTTAGGGTACAAATTTGCCACCACAACTACTGGCTACCTAGCAATATTAATCCCTAATTTTTAATTTTATTGTCAAATAATAAAAAATATAATTTTAATTTTAATAATACTTTTTAAATATTTCTAAAATTGTGTAATCATCAAAATATATATATATATATATATATATATATATATAATATTTTTAGAAAAATAAAAATTATACAGTAAATATCTTTTGTATCAACTATAAGATATATATCCAACTATCCAAGTAAGAATGTGAAAAAAAAATTTGATATATATCCAACTAACGTAGCATTATATAGGCAACTCACTAGTAATTCGAATCAACTTAATTCGAACTACCTAGTGTTACCAACATTGAATAATTCGAATCAATATGATTCGAACTCCATAGAGTCACATGAGCCTACTAATTCGAATCGAGTCAATTCGATTTACCCTTCTCTAATTCGAATCTACTTGATTCGAATTACATGCATATTCATTCAAACGTAATTCGAAGCAAGTTGTTTCGAATTACATGTATTTGTAGTTCGAATCATATTGATTCGAATTATATATAAATGGCCATTGGTGGATTGCTGAAATAATTTTTGTTTTGGCTGATTTGGGTAATAAACTTTTCAGCTTGGTTTATTTGGGTTTTTTACCCTAAATATTAATTATTTTACTTTTTTGACAATTAGAGAACAACTTTTAGATAATATAGCAAACAACATTAAATAAAGCGTAATAAAAGAAAAGAGAGAGTTGAACCAACTTAAATTAGTCGTAATAGATTATCCCTTAACTTGTCGGGTTTGGAGATATTGTAAAAAAGAAAAAAAAGAGTTAATAATTTAATGTATGAAAAAAATGAATAAATACATGATACAATACAACTTTTAGATAGAGATATGCCTAATCAAAAAGCAAATTGACCCATATTTTAAATAAGTCAAAAAAATATTAGTTCGACTCGACTTGCCTGAGCTAACAAGTTAAAGGAGTTTAATCGTTTGACTTTTACCAAAAAAAAAAAAAACAAATAATACTACATAATTTTAGGATTTTTTTTATTTAATATCCATACAAATAAAACATTATCATACATTCATATATTTTCATAGTAAGTTATTTAAAATCTAAAAAATTAATTAACAAATCTATAACAAAAATAGTGTATAATATAAACACAGCAAATTTTATATATCAAAAATTAAAAAAGGAGTCGGACGAAACAACCCGTGCCTACTTGATCCAAGACTGTTTCGTCTCATAAGTTATTTAAACCAAGCCGAATTGACCCGTTTTTAAACAAGTCGTTTCTTTTTACAAGCGAACCGACGAACCCACAAAATATAGCTCATTTTAACGACTCTACTTTTAGAATATATTTTGTATCATCAACCATTATAGGGGAGTAAAAAGTATGGTTCTGAAAATTGAACCGGATCGGTCGGTTTAACCGGATTAATCGAAAACTGGTCACCTAACCGATCTGGGTAAGGCCAGAAACTGCTTGGCAAAAAATCGGTGAAAAACCGGTCGAATCGGCGGTTAACCGATGAACCGGTAAAATCGTCCGATTTTTTAGCGGGTTTTTGGTTTGAAAGTAACACCTTTAAACGGCGTCGTTTTGTCTCTTAAAAAAAAAAGAGAAAGGCTAAAGCTAAACATAAACGAAGCTGAACCCTAATCACCCAGAAGAGGAATCAGCACCCACAGGCCACAGCAACTCATCTCTCCTCTCTTCGCAGTTGCATAGCCACCACCACTAATCGAGCAGCCCACCGCCATCGCCAACGCATCCCGCAGTCACAGCAGCGACGGGTTTGACCACCGCAGCCACCACCGCGTCCTCTTTCGTCGCCGAGCTCGCCTCCTCTTTCGTTGCCGTTACTCGCCGCCGATAAGTAATACTCTGTTATTCACTTATTCCTCGTCGCTGTCTTCTGATTTTCTGTGCATGATTTTCTGATTTATTTGTTTGCTGGATTCAATATTTTGATTTATTTGTTATCTGTTCATGATTTATTTGTTTGCTGGATTCATGATTTTGATTTTTGATTTTCTGAGGTTATTTGATTATGATTTATTTGTTTGTTGCTTCATGATTTTGGTTGCTGAATTATTTATTTGTTCACGGTTTTCTGAGGTTATTTTTTGTTTTTGATTTTCTGATTGTTACAGATGGAACAATCACAAAGTAACCCACAACCACAAGATAATGCTGTTCAAGATTCTCAAACTGGTTCATCTAGAGGTAAATCTGATCCAACTTGGCAATATTTTACAGTGAAGTATGACAAAAATAACAAGGCTCAATATACATGTATTTTCTGCTTGAATACTTACAATGGAGGGGGGATATATAGAATGAAATATCATCTTGCAAAAATATCTGGACAAATTAAAGTTTGTAACAAAGTAATTGAAGATGTTGAACTTCAATTCAAAAGGCTTTTGGAGGAAAACAAAAAAAATAAGGCAGAAAAAAGAAAATTTACAAGTGATTGTTATGATGTGGAAACACAAGCGGAAGAAGAGTGTGAAGCGCCTAATCCTGTACAACCTTCGGCTCCTGCAACAATGGGAGACAAAAGAAAGAGAAGAGTTATTGCTGCTAATATTAAGTTATGGATAATTTATTATGTGAAATTTTAAATTTTATTAAGTTAGAAATTATTGAATTTATATATTTAAAATTATTTTTAAATTTTTTAATAATTTTATTTAATATTTAATTAAATCGGTTGAACTCCGATTGAATTCCGGTCGAACCAATGAATTATTGAACCAGTAACTTCACCGGTTTATTGACCAATCCGATTTTCACAACCTTAGTAAAAACTAAAAAGTGGTTCCATTTAAAGTGCTTTGCTATATTCAAGCATTAGTATCTTTATCATAAAATATTGTGGCTGTTATTAAGACTTTATTGTGTGACAATCCTTTATATTTTACCAGATCGAAAATAGAATTATGTTTCCACTTTAAAATTTGCCATAAAAAGATCTTTATTTCTATCCTATTTTCAACGATCATTTTTTTCATTTTCATCTTTATCTTCGGATATATCCACAGATATCCATTGTCATCACTAGTTAAAATATGTATTCCGCTAAAGATTGAATTACAAGAAAACAAAAGCATTGGCACTCACTAATTAATGGCGGTAGTGAACTGAATTTGCTTACTAATGCAGTGTTGATAAGAATGGTGGTTAGTTGAGATATAATGGTCAGATTCTGTTAAAATGGGGTCAAATCCATTGTCAAACTTGAAAAGAGAGAGGTGCACTAATTTGTTAAAGTCTTATTGAAGGCTTTATCATTTATATATATAGACACCCCACAACTTCAAGTGCAAGCATTATAAATTTATAATGTTACCTTTGTATTTATTAGGTTGATTTTCCATTTTTCAACCTAACGAATTGGACGACATTTTGCTTACCCTTAACAAAGCCAAAATCAATTTAATCCTTTTAGCCTTTTTACTTAACGGCTTCAAGAAGAAACATTTGAAAGCTGGTTGTTAACAACCTCTTGGTCCTTAATTACTTTTTTTGAGCTTTCTTAATTCTTGTTAGGTGTGTCTCATGCTGTGGAAATGAAAGTGACTAATAGCTCCAACCATGTGCTTGAGTCAATCACATAAAACTTCAATTTCACATATGTGAGTATATGTTTGTAAGTATTGAAAACAAAACTTAGAATATGATGCAATTTCAATATAATAATCTGTGTGTCGACCCAAGTGATCATCATCATCATTTTTATTATTGTCTTTTTAATGGGAATTGGAGAAAGAAAGAATTTTTCAGAGTAAAAAGATAAATGAAATGCATTTGAATTGGCGTCATATAGTTAATGTTCATTGCACTTGAGGAATGTGAAGATTAACTCATTGATTAATAAGTGAAAATACAGAGTGTAAGTGTGTAACGCAAGTTATATATCAGCATGGTAAATTATAAGTGGACATGCATTCTGTACAAGAGTATAATCTTTTGGTGGATTTGAAGTATTTAATTTTTCCCATTTCAAATTACTCTCTCACTTTTTGGATAAATTTTTATTTGTCTTGCAGTTTGTAAGCTTAGATAAGAAATTTAAAAAATTCATAAATATCAGAAACAGAATTGGCCCTTTAAGAAAACATTGGAAACCAATTATTCTAAACTTATTTTTTAGTTATATTCTAAATCTCTTAAAACATTAAATGAATTCAATATCCTTTAAACATAAAATGTATCCAATGCGGGAATGTTTGGTGACTCGTGAGTGGTGTTGAATTTGTGGTCTTGATTGATTAGGAGTAATGTTAAATTTTAGATCCTTATTTTATGATTTGAATGAAGAAAAAATTTAAAAGGCCAACACTTTTATTAAAGTTTGGTCAGCACTTAACCAATAAAAAAAGAAAGTAATTTTATATCATTAAATATAATTTCACACTATTAAAAATATTAATAATAATTAATTAATGACTACAAATCACAAAATCTATTAACCTCTAACTTTCCTCTTGAATGAATGTTGTTTTTGAATTTTGATAGTATGATTAATCACTTAATTTTATCAAGAGGTTGTTCTGTCATTAAATATACTCTTTAGAATAGTGTCTCTTCCTCTTAGGCTAGCTTGATTTTGTTTGAACTTGACAAGACTAACAGTATTTTTTCTTTTGAAAATATTTAGCGACAAAAAAAATTAATAAAAAATAATTAGAATTTATTTTATTTAATATTTATTAATTATTATTAAAATTAATAAATATTAAATAAAGTAAGTGTGAACCTTTTTTTTTTTATTTTTCATCATTATTGTTTTTCTTTTTGGTTATTTTGATTTCTTTACTTCTCTCCTTTGAAAGTCATATACGTACACTATTTAATTATTGAAAATAAAATCCAAATAACAACTTTCTTGTGATTAATAATACTAAGGAGAATAAATAACCATTTGTACCCATGAGAGATGAAAACGCTGACATTTGTACCCATGAAGGCTCGAAACTAATCTTGTACCTATGATAGATACCTTCCGTGTGACAAAAGTACCCTGACTTGGTTCTGAGCTTGGTTCGTGAGTTTCCGATCCTACGTGGCACTTCCTCCCTTATCTTCAACCCCTCTGTCTCTCTTACTCACACACTCTCTCTCTCCAAACCCCACTCATCACTCTTCAAACCCCACTCTGGCCCCTTCTTCCTCAACACTCACTCCCTCACCATCCACTCCGTCCTTCACGCCGACAAAGCCATCCTCTTCTCCCTCCCCACCACCTCTGACCCCATCAAGGACACCCTCCTCACTCTCATACTTTCCAACCACTCTTTCTTCATCCTCACCTTCTCCACCTCCCCTTCCTCTTTCGCACTCCAAATCCGGGATGGTACTTCTCAACCATCTCTTCATACCGGTCAACCAAGCCAGCCCAGTAAGTAGTAAGAATTCTCAAGGAAAACAACATCATCATCGTTTCCCTCGTCTTCATCTATCTCTTCCCCAGACTCATTCTCCTCTTCATCAATTATGGAAAAAAAAATTCAAACTTTGAAAAAAAATCAGGCACTCCACAAATCAGTAACACAAAAAATCAAAATGAAGAAGAAAAAGACCTGCGATTGAGGAACGCAGATATGAACGTGTTGGTAATATTTATTTACCAAATAAACGTTCTAATTTTTAACAACATCTCTCTCTTTCTCTGAATACAATTCTTCAATTAAGTTAAGCAAACGAAGCACCCATCTTTGTACAGAAGAGAGAGAAAGAACAAAGAAGAGATTGGAGTTTCCCTCAAAGGCACTGATGATGTCAACGCTGTCGATCTCGGGGAGCACCCACTCCTTCTTGGACCAGACGTCGGAGCCGTAGGGCCAGGTGGTGCGGCCGACGCAGGAATCGAAGAGGTTGCGCCAGTACTCGCCGTCAAACTTCTTGAGGGCGGTCATGTCGTGTTGGACGTCGAGGAGGCCGCCGGATTAAGAGCGGTAAACGATCTCATCGAGGGAGTAGGATTCGGTGGAGGAAGGGTCGGCGTTGATGGGGACGTAGCAGGCTGAGAAGAGGTTGTTGTGGGTGATGTTGTTGCGACGGGCTTCGTCACGGATGTTCTCGTCGGCAGGGCGGCGCTGCTTGGGGGAGGTGAGAAAAGTGGTGGGCTGGGATTGGGCCTTGATAGGGAAGTGGGTGGGCCTGGGCCTGGGGGGTTGGTGGGTTTTGAGGGGAAAAGGAAAAGATGCGTGGAAGAGGGAGGTAGAAAAAGCAGCAGCCATTGAGGGATTTAGAGTATGAAAGATGAGAAAGCAGCTCCTTTTTGTGATTTGTTCTTCTCCTTCATCTTCTTCCAACTTGAAGAACTGCTGCGACTTCCAAAATTTGCATCAGAGTTAAATCTGCGTGGTGACATTGCTGGGGTTATGAGTTATTTCTGGGTGCGCTTGAATTTCACCAATATTTCATTTTGGGGGTATGATTCGAATTGGGGAAGAAGATGAGCTAGGGTTTTCATTTCAAGCATTACCTTCATATAGAAACGTTCAGATCCACGTAGACAGGGCTTTGGGAGGTTCGGAGAGCCACGTAGGGTCCTACAAATCCGAAGCAAGTGCCAACCCAAGCCAGACTATTTTTGTTACACGGAGCCCATCTCTCATGGTTACAAAGTCAGTTTCCATCTACAATGAGTACAAATGTCAGCGTTCTGAACTCTCATGAATACAAATGGTCATTTATTCATATTAAGGATGACAAGAAATGCTTATCTTAGTAGTAGGATAAATCATTATTGTTGCGGTTTATTTTACGAGAATATTAGGAGATAATAATTTAAAATCAATTTATTTTAATATTTATAATTTTATTTATATAATATGTATAATTATATATTTATTATATTTAATATTATTTAAATACTCTAGCAATAATAATTACAAAAAATGTAAAAGAAAATAAATGATAATTAAAAAATATAAAATAAGATAATCCTAAATTATTTTAAATTAATTTTTTATTGTCTCAAATATTTTTATAATTTTAAGCAAGTCAAAAATAAATTTTTAATATCTTAACTAGAGAATTTAGCATCTAAAAATTTATTCCCAGAAATTATCTATAACAACCCAAATTACTATCGGTCTTATTAGAAAGATAAATATTATTAGAGATATATTAAAACACTAATATTTTATTTAAAAAAATTAGTTAATGTTGACCCAAATACAAAATAAATATAAAAATAACATTTCTTAGCTAGGGGTGCACATGGCCTGGTTCGGTCTTAAGATCCGGTCCGGTCTCGAATATTTTAGGAGTTGATTTTGTGTAATTTTACCGGATTTAGGATCCAGGTAAGGATTTCAAAAATAGACCCGATCATTATTTCAAGCCGAGTCTGAGTCAAGGTGAACTCGATTTTCTTGGCCCATGTGCACCCTAAGAGAACTAAAAAAGATATATATGTTTTAAATTAATTTCAATATTATGTTATATTAATCATAAGTTTATTGTTTTATTTTTAATCATACTTGTTGAATTAAAAAATAAATTAAAGAAGCATCAAATTAGAATTTATGGACAAATTCAAGTTTAAATATGAATATCAACTTTTCGGTAAAAAATTTCTTCTTTATAAATAAGTGCATTATAAATAAGTTTCTTTATAAATAAGTTTTTTATAAATTATTGTTAAAATTTTAAAGACTCGATTTTTACCCGGTTTAGACCCGGTATAGTTGTGACAAAAAATATTTAAATTTTATCGGGTTTAGGACCGGGTTAAAATCTAAATAATAGACTCGGTGTATATTTAAGATCGAATCTAGATCAGGATAAACTCATTTTCACCCTGCACACGAACACTCCTACTCTTAACAATATATATTGCACCAAGGGCATATACTATTAGAAAAGAAAAAACTCAGCAAGATTAAAAGAGCTATTAACAACATAATTATATTATTGTTATTATAGATGTTGTTTAGCAGGTAAGAAATTTGTAATTTAATTATGAGATTCCAATCGATCGAGAAACAGGGATTTTAATTTCTCAATCAATCATAATATACAAGAATGCAAAAAAAAAAAAAAAAAAAAAAAAAAAAGAAATACAATAACAGCATATATAGATGTGTATGTGAAGAAGCTGAGGCATGCGGCATTGGTAGGATTATTATTATTATAATATAGAGAGGTTGAAAGCGTCTCTTTGGTTGGATTGACGGCTTCAGCAAGAAACATTTGAAAACGGGCTATTAACAACCTCTTCTTCATCACTCTTTATTTGCTCTTTCAAAAGTAATGAATGTGACTCCTATCAATTGTCACAGATATCCCTTCAAATTAACTTTAACTCATTATTGTTCCTGCTAGCCTGAAACAATGTGTGTTATATATGTATGAATGTGGCTCGAATTATTTAACTTCAAAAGCTATAGCTAACTCAAATTAAAATGGAAGGGTTGTCTAAGACTTTTAAAATCTTTCGAGGTCTTATCTTTTTTAATGATGTACGACTTTAATAGTTGATAAAAAAAAAAAAACATGAATGTAAGTTTAATACTGTGAATATGAGGATATTTAGATGATTGAGTGGATATACTAAAATTTATGACAGGACACTTATTGTGTATATATGTGATTGTTGTATCAAGAAATAAAGTTGGTTCTTATGGGAAAAAAAAAAAAGAAACGTGGAAGAGTCTTCCAATGATGAACAACATTGAAATTAGTGGGAAATAGATTATTTCTAGTTGCTAATAATATAATACAGTAGATCTTTATCTTCATTTGTATCCGATTTGCTACTTCTTTTGCAAATTTAAAATACTTTTCTTTTGTGTGTGAAAACTGTCAAGCAACCAACGATGATGATTACATTTGTTTGTTAAAATATAACAGAGTAGACACTTAATTCGATGGTCTTATAACGTTTAGACCATTAAATGGTTTTATAACAAAACATATTTTTTAAGTTTTTTTATAATTATTAAATAATTTTTATCTAATTTTAATTATAAATTAATCTCTTATAAAATTAGATAATTATAAAATCTATTTTTTATTTTATAAATTATTATTTTATCATTCATCTATCATGTTTATTAATAATTAAAAACTAAAATAATAACAAATTCGATCTTTTATTAATCGTAATAAATATTTTGCAATCTTAATCGATGATGATTTTATCATTGATCCGTTATATACATATTAGATTGGAAAAATAGTGTTAGAAATTCAACCCATTAGAATTGATACACAATCAATTGAATTTTGCAAAGCATGTGGGATTAATTTTTTTTTTTGAAGAAAGTGAGCTCACACATTAGAGTGGAGTAAACATGAAAGGATAACAAAACAGAAAACAAAATAAAGAGACATAACTCTGGGATAGAATCCGTTGTCATCTCCGGCATGTGGGGTTAGTTAATTCAATCGATTGAAATCACCAAAACAATCTGGGTTTAGTTAATTCAATCGATTGGTTCTATTACTCAATCGATTGACTTACGCTATTAAAATGATATATGAAAGTTTAATCGATTGAAGTTTGTACGCGACTAATAGTATTTTCCAGTTCAGTCGATTGGTATGAGCATTCAATCGATTTAAATGTGACGTGAATAAGGGTTTTTCCTACATTCAATCAATTGGTATAATAATACAATCGATTGAATTTTGATATGCACTATATATTAAGCCTGATAACTATCCGTGTTCAGCCTCCCTCCCCTTTTTAAATTTTACAACTTTATTTCTGCATAACCTTTCTTCTCTCTCTAAATCCACAAAACTTATCTCTTCTTCTTCTCCAATCTCATCAACATTCACTCCAAACTACATACATATTATTAATCCTCATCCAAATCCTTACAAAACCCTCCAAACCAATATTCTCAAAATGGCCAGAATTAAAAACGCAAACAGAGTTAGAATTGAGGTGAAAGTTCTGCATTCACTAATTTATAACCTTAATATTAAAGAAAAGATAAGATTAGAGTATCTAAATCAAAATAAAATCTTAAAAATTGAAGATAAAATTTTAAAGATAAGATAGATGGATAATAAAATAATAATTTATAAACATGAGTTGCAAAATTGAGAACGGCGTAACATATAATGTAGTGCACAATTCAATCGATTGGATAACATAACCAATCGATTGAATTGTGAAAATTCATATTACTTTGAAGACTTAAATCGATTGTGTAACACAACCAATAATTAAATTGTGAGACCTTATATTGCTTTGAAGCCTTCAATCGATTGGGTAACATGAACAATCGATTGAATTAGAAAAAACCCACATTCTAATCATCGTTCAATCAATTGTATAAAAATTACAATTGATTAATTTTTGAGAAAATCATACTATTGTTCAACATTCAATCGATTGTTTTGTGGAAACCTGAATTTCAATTGATTGAATTATGAAAAATCTGAAATTCAATCGATTGTTTTATTAATCCAATCGATTGATTTTATAAGAAACACGATTTCACAACCCTATACGAATGTAACGGATCAAAAATAAAATTTTAATCGATTAGAATTGCCAAAAAATTATTACGATTAATGGAAGATTTAATTCGTTATTTTTTTTATTATGATAAATAAATAATAAAATAATAATTTATAAAATAAAAAATAAATTTTATAATTAAATAATATATAAAAAATTAATTTATAATTAAAATTAAAAAAGATTATTTAACAGTTATTAGAAAATTTTAAAAAATATATTTTATTATGCAACTATTTAATCCTAAGAGCATCGAATTTTTTGTAGATAAATCTTTGAAACATATTAAAGGATAGAAACTCGTATATATTATTATGTACTTTTGCCCTATACAAGTAGAAAGTAAATATTAATATTTTAAAATTGATAATGTCATTCTTAATTTAAAGATGTTATTCTCTGATATATATATATATAAAAAACAAATTTATAGCAATTTTTAATTTGTTATCTGACTGAGAGATCAATTTGTAACAGTAGTAGTATTCAAAACTGTGTTTGAATGTGTCTTCAGAAACATTATTATTAGTTTTACTCATTAATACTTAAAGTGAAACAGACAAATATTGTTGTTATTAATCAAACAACAGATCAGACACATAAGAGTCTCTCTTCTCCAAATAATTTATTATGAAATCCAAGGTGCTACATTATTTATTAATTAATGTGAATTGGGGCAGCAAGTATATGTTAATTCCTCACATAATAACATAATACTATAGGTATATAATAGGATTTCATTTGAGAAACGAGGAATTTATGAGGGGGTTGAGACTTGAGAGGGAGGTTTAATCAGAAAGTTTGGTGCAAAAGAGAGCATGAAAATCCTAGAGCATGCTGGTGATGTGGCAACAGAATAATGAAAAAGAAAATTATTATTATTCAGAAAATTACCAACCTCCAAACTTGTTCCCTTTTTCCCACTATTTATATGCTCTCCTATCTCCTCTCCTCTCCTCAGTAGCTGCCACACACACACGTATTATTTATGGAGAAAGCTAGCACTAAATCTTCTTTGAAGGTTGGGAATTAAATTAATGAATATAATAATAGTATTTTCATTCTTTAATTTATGTTATGTTATGTTATGTTTTCTTTACCCTCCCTCTTATATTCTTAAGCCTAACAGTAGTGTATATATTATGAAATTCAATTCTAGCTAACTGTTATTACTTGTTTTCCATGCATGGCTAAATTAGTTTGTGAAGAACACTTCACAGTCTACTGCAGCTCAATGGAGCATTACTAATAATAATGCTAGAGGAATGGTGAGACATATATATTGGTTCATCATTATTGTTATATTTTTAGTTTCATCATAAAATAATAAAATTGATCTTCCATGGAATATATAATAATAATAATAATAATGTATATATACACGTAAATCTAGTATAACTACATTATAATGATTACATTAACTATGTAAGTGTTGTTAAAATTAAATTTTTTTTATATTTTGATAATTTTTTTTAAGCAACAATTTTAAAAAAATGTTGTTTAACAATAAAAAAAATATTACTTTAATTTTAACAATATTTTTTAAAATACTATAATCATCGTAACATAGTCATATTAAAATAACTCATATATATAATTTGCAACTCCAATTTTTAATTAAGAGAAGCTAGCTAAGTTATTGATGATTTATGTATTAAGATACTTCTTCTGCACTTGTATGTCCCAGCCCATCATCTTAGTTCTTAAGGTTGAAGTTATGAGAGTGTAAAGTGTCAACTATGTCACATCTTAACAACACTGAAAGAAATTCTTATAAGAGAATATATATGTTACTTGACTTTACTAGATGGTCATGATGCAACAATTTTAATTTCAATTAATTACCACCTTATTAGCTTGTGGCACAAATAAACTAACTATTCACTGAATCACTGTTTTATCACACTCGCGTGCAGGAAATTATTATTTAGATAGATAAAATAAAGAGAAAATTACACTCCCCTCCCTTGCGAGATGCTAAAATGATACTCTCTTCTCCTCTATTTTATAAATGTACATTTCCTTCCTTCTAACTTTTAAAAAACCTCCTCTTTAATTCATTTTAAACTTTTTGTGTTAACTAATGTTAACTTTATCCATTTTTAAGAAAAAATAAATTATTTTTTAAAAAAATACCTATTAATAAAAAAATTATTTTTTATCATTAAATTTTGCTTACCAAAATATTTTTTAATAAATTATTCTTTTATTGATTAAATTTTATTTTTTAAAAAATTTAATAATTATATAATTTTTTTTTCTAAAATACCCTTCAATAATTTTTTAATTATTAAATTATAATTTTACCAAAATTTTTGTTAATAATTTTTTTATATTTTACTATTAATTTTTCGATATCTATATATATTATTTTAACATTAAATAAAAATTTTAGTAAAATTATTTTTCAATATTAATATATATTAATGGTGGTAAGATTTTTTTATTTAATGTTAAAATAATACATATTGATATCAAAAAATTATTGAAGGATAGGTATCTTAGAAAAAATAATTTAATTATTAAATTTTTTAAAAATATTTTAATAAAAATATAATTTAATTAATAAAAAAATAATTTATTAAAAAGGTATTTTGATAAGCAAAATTTAATAATAAAAAATAAAATTTTTGTTAATGAGTATTTTTTTAAAAAATAATTTATTTTTTCTTAAAAAATGGATAAAGTTAATATTAGTTAACACAAATTTAAAATTGATTAAAGAGGAAATTTTTTAAAAGTTAAAAGAGAAGAGAATATATATTTATAAAATAGAGAAGAGGAAAGTGTCATTTTAGCATCTCGCAGGAGAGGAGAGTGGAATTTCTCTAAAATAAAAGCCCGTTCTCATGCATGCAACCGCATCTTATTATATTGGTTACTAATTAGTATCCCATTATTCTACCTTTCCAATATATATCAAAGTATTAGTTGTCTCTTACTTCATTCACGCAGTGCACCAAACAAATTTATCCATGCATTTTTGTCCTTCTCATTTGATTCTTTTTTTTATAATTTTATTTTATAGATTCTAGTAGTTTTGGTTCACTTCTATAAATAGAACGGAATTCATATTTCTAAGTAAAGTTTAAGAAAATATATATGGCGTTATCAATTTTCCTCGTCTTAGATAGTGGATTTTTTTCGGTGAAAAAAATTGGATATTATCCAATGTTTAATCTAACTTTTTATTACTTTTTCTCTTTTATTTAATTTTGGTCTTATTTAAAAAATTAAAAAAAAAATCACATTTTATTATCTCAAGTATTTTTTCCACCGTAAAAAATCCATTTCCACATAATTGTGACTTGTGCTAGCAGTGTATATAAAGTGGGCCCCCAGGTGTATAATCTTCATTTGGCCCCCCTAAATGATCAACTAATTATACTATAAACTTTGCATAAAATTAATGTTGGTCCCTTTTTGGATGGGGCTAGCTCCGACCCTGAATTGATGAGTGCATGCACACATGGAACAGGGCTTATATAAATTTACTCTTCTCACCGGAATATATATAATTAGTTTGTTAACATTAGACATGTGTGATCACTTCAACTTTCATTTCTCACTGATAGAATTGTGAACCATGCAGTCCTTTTCCATGACTTAGATCAAGTACATGCATCACCACAATATGGATCCCATAATAATAATAATAATAATAATAATAATAATAATAATAATAATAATAATAATATAAAAACTCACATATATTTATCTTTATGTAAAGTTGACAGTTGAGAGCTGTATGATAACTATATGATAATTTAGTCAAATTTATCAAATCATTTAACAGTTTTCAATTATCAACTTTACATAAAGACAATTATATATAAGTTTTCACTTAATAATAAGGTTTAATTATTCTGTTCGTCCCTATAGTTTTGCAAAATTTTCAATTAGATCTCTATACTTTTTTTCTTTTTAATTGAGTCTTTGCACCAAATTTTTTTTTAATTGGTCCCTATACTTTTTTTTCTTTTATTTAGATCTCTATATCAATTCCTTTTTTTAGTTGGGTCCCTATAAAATTAAGTCAATTACTACTAAGAGGGACTTAATTGAAAAAAAAAATAGTGTAGAGACCCAATTAAAAAGAAAAAAAAAAAGTATAGAGACCTAATTGAAAATTTTACGAAACCATAGGGACCAATAGAGTAATTAAACCTAATAATAATTACCTAATTTCATTATTATTAGTTATTTACGATGATGACTTACCATTCTTTGTCCATTGTCCTGTACATGATTGTTTTCTTTTAATATAAAGTAACGGTATTGTGACATCTAAAAGTAGACATGATTGTTATTATTGGATATATATATATGTTTGACAGGCAAGAGATGAAGTCAAAGATAGGTTCCAAGACAAGAATAACAAGGTTAGTTCCTACTTCATTATACCAATTTCTGGGTGTGTGATTAATTAATAATTATGTGTGTTGATGATGTATAGAGCTCATCATCACAGTCAAGGAAGTCATCTCCTCCAAAAGAAAATACAAAACCACAAGAATTCAAACTCCACACCCAAGAAAGAGCTGTGAAGCGCGCAATGTTCAACTATGCAGTAAGATTCATTCAAATATCTAACCTTTGCTCAAAATCAATATAATAGTGCTTTTTTTTGTGCCTAATAACTTTGCATGCACACCACATACAGGTCACTACAAAATTTTATCTCATGGAGATACAAAAGAGACAAGCAGAGAAGTTGCAGAAAGTATTTAATACTCCCTTCATTTTAAAATAATTAACATTTTGACTTTTTTTTATATGAAAAAGTTAATGTAGTGCTTAAACTTATTTTACATCTAAATACATTAGTTTTTCAATATATAAAAAAAAAGTCAAAGCCGTTATTAAAATTTACATAAATTAAAGATTATATTAAAGAAATAATCCGTTCCAATATATATAAAAATATGATGGAGCAGATGATTGAAGAAGAAGAGATTCGGATGCTAAGGAAGGAAATGGTTCCAAGAGCTCAATTGATGCCTTATTTTGATAAGCCTTTTTCCCCACAAAGGTATACTTAAAAAGAACAAGTGAACGGCATTTATATATTATCTTAAACAAAAATATTATTTATACACTAAAATCAGCTATTAAAATCAGGTATCAATATATTTGTGTATAAATACATGTATGGTTTAATTTATTTTTAATGTGTATTTATATTCCAGCATATATTTTATATTATGACTAATTTTAGTGGCTGATTTTGCTGTACACATAGCATAACTCTATGTTAAAATGTAATCAATAATCTGAATTGTTAATAATAATAATATAGCAGGTCAAATAATAAGACAGTGGGAAGTAAAGAATCATATTCATGCTTGCACATGATGAGTAGCAAGTGCTTGAGGTGCTGCACCTTGGGTAACGAATTCCACAACTTGCACCACTCTCTAAAGCCCGTCAACTAACACCTTCAATTGCCCTTATTCCATGCATCAATGTTGTACACTATAGAAACCAACCTTCAGATTTTTGTACTATACCATGCATGCCACCATAACCTAGTTGTTCCACTTAATTAGGCCCCGCAATGTTTTTTATTTTCTTTCTTTTTTTTTTTAAATAAAGACGAATCATGTTTTGATTGTGTCATTTAATTGGATGATATTGGTTCTTCAGATTAATTACCATGCCTTGTATTGTACCAATTGGAAAACAAGTGATGATGATGATGATGATGAATAGAATCATTACAGCTATTTTGATGTCTTGTATCTTCTTGTACAGTTTAATTTACTTCCTTCCTACTAATCTTGATTTTAAGCAATTCCTTTGCTCTAAACCATTGCTCTCCTTCAGAGTTACTGTGTACGAAACATTTGACTCCACTATTATTTGAGACGTATATATGCTTGAAAGCATTTGGGATAATTATAAGAGTTTAATTTTCAGTATGTAATTATCTAATTTTTAAATAGTTATTTACGTAATTAATAATAATTTTTGTTAATGTGACTATACATAATTGAATAATTGATTGTACATGTAAATTTGTTTTATATTAAAATTAAATTTTAATTATAATACAATAATATTATTAATACATTAAATATTATTTACATTAGTATAAAAATATAATTATTATTAATCAATTATGTATTTCAATTATTATCAACTAACAAAAAAAAAGTTGTATTACTTGTTAAAAAAATAACAATATCAAAATAATGTCTACTATATATATATATATATATATATATATATATATCGAAATTGTTACAACTATATCAATTATTATTAATCTAAAGTATAATGCTATCAATTATATTATTTCGGCACTAGTATTTTTTTAATATACAATATCCATTTTAGAGTGTGTGTGTGTGTGTTCCTTTTTTATTATTTTTTGGCATTGGTTATGCTCCAATGCGTCTGGAGCATGGGCTTAGCCAAATGGGCTACTTTGAAATGAGATGGGCTACTACTTTACATTCATTTATGACAAATGAGCTGCAGCCTGCGACACAGGTTTTGCCTTTGTACGATGAGTTTGCAACTACAAGTTTGATTGAGTGACTAAAAATATATTGTCTCTTGTTTACCAAAATATATATATATATATATATATATATATATATATATATATATATATATATATATATATATATATTGTCTCTTAATAAATTGCACCAGATTTTAAATTTTAAAGATGATAAAGTAATAAATAAAATTCTTAGATGTGAGTGTGTAATGTGTGTAAATATGTAACTAATTTTGATGATTGATGTTAGTATATACTCAGTATATTTGATCTATCTATATATCCATTAAGACTACAACTTTTTAGTGTGTGAAATAGTTAATCTACGGTAACGAGTTATAGCTCAAATGACATAGTCTCCTTATACTCACTTAAGACGTACCAGGTTCAAGTTTTCCTATCTTTGGTAAATTATTTAGTCAACGAGCTATAACTCAAATGACATATATCATTTTTCCATATTTACCTAAGAGTATCTTTGGTAAAAAAATGAAAGAAATAGTTAATCTATGTTTTGATAACATTTTTAATATTATTATATATTGTGCGTGGAATGGAAGTGCTTTAACGTATTTGAGTTTGTTTGTGTTTGCTACACACATTTGATTGAGATGGATAGATATAGAGAGAACAAGAGTAGTGTTTCATTTTCTGTACTGAATGGATGTACTTTGCCGAAAGTGGCATGCATTCAGCCTCAGCTTACAGCTTTAAATGAATGTGGTGGTGCATGGTGATTTGTGTCACCAGAAATATATGAGTGATAGTGACTCTTCACCTATAAATATGCAATTGCATTTCAGGATCATGTTTTCTTAGCCCTACACCCTATAACTCTCTCACTACTTCCATAGGATACCTCTCAAAGATTCTCATCATATTACATTCTCATTGCCAAAACACAAATCAAGCTTGCTTAAATTTTAAATGAATGTAATTTAATAGCGCAAGGCCGTAGCAGATAAATACTTAAAAAGAATAAACATATTTCAAACGTAATATTTATTTTTTTTATTAATAAGAAATTACCTATCTTGTTTGGTTTATTTTGGCGAATCAATCCAGCCAAAGGGTGGAGCGTGCCGTTAGGTATATCTTATGTTAATGTATTCATACGTCACATTTCAATATCAAAATAAACAGCAAATTAGTTCTTATCTATTATTTTCAAAAGCAATGGTTTTGACGGAAAAAAAAAAGGTGACAAAATATGCCATATTGCCATCAACATTCTTTAACTAAGGAAATCTATTCTTGTGCAACTGGAGCTGGTTATGGTACTATTTTCAAACAGCAGTTGAAGAAGTTCAAAGTCAAACTAACTATTTTGTATGTAAATAATGCTATGATTATGTCTGTATTCAAAAGTAGCTATAGGTTGAAGCTACCGATCATTTGACAAATTATGTAAGTATAAGACTTTAGGTACTCACATCTCAACACTCATGCCATAAAATCAAAATGTAAGCATTGATAAAAGTTGAAATTATGGGATATGTGCCACGCTCTAGCAATAATAGCGATTAATTTCTTTTGACAATAAACCACAATGTCCCGTCTTTATAGCGATTATAATGGCATTTTTCCGATTGTGCTTGTCAATTTAAATTTTATAATATAAATTAATGTTGTTCTTGGGCCTGTGAGCGACCACGTTACCTAATTATTTGGCTGATCTAAAGTCTAAAAAGCAAAATATAATGTAGCCAATAATAGTATAGTGTATAGTTTCCTATTCTAACTTGTACAATGTTTCCCTTAGACCAATTCAAGAGTCATTGGCAGAGGCAGAGCAGCATTATTATTCTTATCATATCAATATAACAACTCACCATTCAAAATTTCAAATTTAACCTTATAATGCAACACAATACGTACACCTCTGCCAAACAACATTTTATTATGAAGGTATATCATAATAAGTGTAAGTAATATACAAAATCCTAATTGGAATTTTCAACCCTTGGTTCTGATAATGGTAATGGAGCCTCTACCCTGGGTGTGAATCCTAGTAAGTGCTGTAACAACTTTTCCTGAAATGCCATAACCACTACGAGCTGAAATGCATGCATATGGATGAGTGCTTGATAAGTTAGCAACAGGATGTGGAATTGGCTTTGATGGACTCATTAGCATTTGGTTGTTTATGTCTTTCAGTGTTGTTTCCCCTTCTACTCCTCCTGCCTTTACTAGCTCAAATGGGTATGCTATTTTCTTCCAATGACCCTCTTTGATGGATACATATCACATGAAACAAAAAATAATAAGGCCATAAAGACCTAACTAATAGGTTGAAAAGCAAAGCAAGAAAGAAAGTTTGCACAAGTGTGAAAGGTTTGGTACTTGAATTTGAAGCTGAAGCATTATTTGCATCTGATTCTCTAGGTGAAAGGCTCCTCTGAGCAGGTTCATTTTGTAAAGATGCTGGTGATGATGATGGCAGGTTCCTATTGCTGAATTCTTTACTCTCTTTGTGGAAATTACCTGCAGTGTTTCATGGATAAGTATATGTTTCAGTTACAATTACAATGACTAATACCAAAGTTCATACCATGAAGGATTTGTGGTGTTGTGGATGAACAAAATGTTGGAAATAGATCTTCCTCATCAACCAAATAATGGTCCATCATCTGTCATAATTGAATGACTTAGAGAATGGAGAAAACAACAAAGGCATGCATATATCACTAAATAAGTTATAACCTTTTGATTTTGGGAGTAGGATGGTAAATTGTTGTGGTTGCACCAAATTCCCCAGCCTGCAATAGCATCTTCAAGGTACCCACTTGATGTATCTGATGAAAACCATGAATCAGCTTCAGCTGCACCAAACAACAACATAATAAGCAAAATTAACATCACAAATTAGAAAAGGAACATGTATCATCATGTATGTAATTATGTCATACCAAGAGAGAGATCTGAGTGAGTTACTCCAATGTCCAATTCCATGGAATTGAGGGCAATGCAGTGACAAGTCACAAGTGACAAGTGAGAACAGAGCACAGGAAATTAATATGTGGTATATAATATATAAGTACTAATAAGTAGTGAATGCAGGTTAGTGTAAAACATTCATATATGTGAACAAAAAGACTACTGTGTTACACTTTAAGCTTTAAGAAAATTAAATTATTGTAATGGGTCCACTTTTATAGCTCTGAAAATACCCACCTACCTAACCTTAACATTAGTCAATGCAAATCAACATAATAAATGGACCACACTAAATAAAGTTTAATTTTTTCGATCACGCAATGTGCTACAATTTTAATTAATTGATTAATTAGTTTTTGGTCTGGATTACATGATACGGATGAAGCTAGGCCTTTTAATTATTAATTCACAAAAAAATGAAGACAAGCTTTTTGGTCTCCTCTAAATTATTCAGCTTTATGTATGGTGGATGCTAGAACAAGAGAAACAGTGAAACATGATGATAAGACTAAAAAAAGGTACTATCTTAACTTGATCTCAAGGCAACTTTGATGGCAGCATCTTCCTTCTTTAATTCTTTGTCTACTTCATTCCATGTGTTGACTAAACAAACACATGAAGAAGCACCCTATGGATGTATATGTGCCTTCTTTCTTTTCCCTTTTTTCTTTTTCTAAATTTAACTTATCTTCTTTTTTTTTTTTTGGAAATAAAAGGAAAAAAAAAAAGAGATGTTTTATCCAAATTGAAAACAAGTTAAGCCCCACCCATAAAGCTTGAATTAACAATATTACTAAAGTTATAAATTGTTATTGAGAATAATACATATTTACTGAATGCCAGCCAACAAAAAAAATATATATTAAAAAGAAAGTATTAAATCATACAAGAAGTTCTTTATTTTGATATAACACCTTTTTTTTGTGAAGAATAAGATTCAATACTATACCTGCTATGTACAGATCTTTTTCTCTTTGTTATAAAGATCCAAAGCATGCATTGATTGCAGTTTTCTTTTAATTCCTGTTTTTGAAAGACAAGAAGGGTGCAGTAAAAAATAAAATAAAGACAAGTCAAGGAAAGAAATGCATGTTACATTAGTCACCAAATTCTTTGTTTTTTGTGTAGCTCTCATCATTTTAGCCTTATTGTTTTCTTTGATATTTTTGCTTTATTTATTAGTTTAATTTTATAATTTAAGTGGGTAAGGTAGGTGGTTATACTGTTTAGTATTTACTAGTGTAAGAGTAGATCAGAATTGGTGGTTGATTTGCAGTAATATAAATGTATGGGAAATGTGAAAAGAGGAAAAAGTAAAAGAAAAAGAAAAAGAAAAGTAGAGAAAATTAAATGAAACCTGGACTCATTAGACACCGCAAAAAGGAACAAAAGAAATTTGCAATAGGAAATATATACTTGATTTCCCTTTTTCTCATCATTCTTTAAATTATCACAAATCTGTATGAACAGGAAAATATGCAACTCAAGGGAAAGATTACATAACCCTTATGTTTACAATATATAGTCAAAATTAAAGTTAATTTTGTAATTGCATCATTGTTTATGCTGGTGCACCAAGCCGTACATCCTTAAAATTTATACTACTACTACCCCCAAAACTAATAAGTAGAAAGTTTTTTCTTTCTTGTGGTTTTGTGTAATAGGCTTTTTTTCAAGGCTTTTTGGTCATGGAAGTTTATATGTTTAGAAAAATATAGGGACCAAAATAAATTTTTTTTTTTTCGTAGAAGGAACCAAAATATTTAAGTCCGAGCAAAAGAACAACTAATCTGGGCCCTTACACCAATTTCATGGGCTTATTTTGATGGTACTGAGCATATAATTAGTAATACTATTCAAGCCCATCTCCAAATAAACCCCCTCCAGATGTATCTGCAAAAAAATAAGGCCCAACAACAAGTTCTTTGAGACTCTGATACTAAAATTTAGAGATATTCATGAATGAATTTTGCTACATTCCAAAGAAAGTATCAACTATCAGGTCTTAGATCTTTTCTTAAGAGGAGTATAGAGAACTGACTCGTCTCTCACGATGGAGAGAACTCTCTCTTACTAGGAGAGCTCCTCAGAACACCAGGTTCTGCTTCCTGAAACCTTGACTCCTTCAATATTTTCTTATCCGAACCATCTTTTTTTCAAACTTTTGTACCTTAACCAAATTCAAACACCTTACCCCAACATCTACTTCCTACATCATTTCATCTCCAACCATTACACTGCCATTATCTTTAACCCCTTTCTAGCCATAGCTTCACATCTGTTTATGCTACAAGCTTGTATGGGCAGTAAACATTCATATCGGCTAATCTTTCTTCTTTCAACTTAATCCTCTCCCTCATCCAGCATTTAGAGTGCCGATCATCCTTGGTATCTTATATATATTATATATATTATCGCGCTAGCCAATATAGATATAAGTAACTATACGGTCCAGATACACATTACCTAGCCTTAAATCCCATATATCCCTGTACTCTCAGCTAAACTCTACCTTTTCCTAAACTACCTCTTATTATGGCCAGACCAAATATGGAAATCGAACCCATAGAAGGCACCACCATCACCCTGAACCTGCAACCCAGTCCTGACTTCAAGCCAAAATTGCTTCAATCTGATTGGCCGAATCATTACAGACAAAGAACTCAAGTTTAGAGCCATCAAAAACTCTATACTTGGCATGTGGGGCAATCCCAAAGATGTCTCAATATCCGAAGTGGAGAAAAACAAAATGCTTATAAGCTTTAAGCACAGCAAATTAGGGATGAGATTCCATAGAAATGGCCCATGGAATGTAAGAGGGAATATGTTGAACCTTCAAAGATGGTTGTACGATGAATCTGTTCTTGATGTAAGACGTGACCACGTGGAGTTCTGGATCCAAGTTCATGGCATACCAGTTGAGCTTTTTAATAAAGGAACGGTAAAGACAATTGGAGAACTCATCCGAATAGTAGAAGAAGTAGAGGATTTGTGTGGTTCAATGATTAAATTTTATTAGCAGGAATATTGTTCTTAGGAATATAATACCTAGGAAAAGATTACTTAAAATATAAGATATTTATGTTTGTTTATAAAATTTAATGTTTTGGAATGTTATGTAATAATCCTAGGAATGAATAAATTTTTGTTTGGTTGAGTTTAAATTTTTTAGTCATATTATGTTAAAATTATCCTTACTCATTCAAATTAAAATATTAATGATTAAAAATTAAATATAAAGCTAATTAAATATTATTATTTTTGTACATTAATTTTTTCTAATTTACAAAATATCTCTAATAATAAATTTACTAAAACACCCCTAATAATAAATATGTTTAGCTAAAATTATTATTGATTCTAATTTTTTAGAATTTACTAAAATACTCCTAATATCAAATATCTTTAGTTAAATTATTTATTGATTCTAATTTTTTTAAATTTACTAAAATACCCTTAATATTAAATATGTTCAAATAAAATTATTATTGATTCTATTTTTTTAAATTTACTTAAATACCCCAATATCAAATATATTTAACTAAAATTATTATTGATTTAAAATTTTTTAAATTACTAAAATATTCCTAATATCAAATATGTTCAACTAAAATTATTATTGATTCTAATTTTTTTAAAATTTACTTGAATATCCCAATATCAAATATGTTTAACTAAAATTATTATTGATTCTAATTTTTTTAAATTTACTAAAATACTCCATTATTGATTCTATTTTTTTAAAATTTACTAAAATACTCCCAATATTAAATATCTTCAATTAAATTATTATTGATTCTAAATTTTACTTAATAACAATATGTTTAATTAAAATTATTATTTTTTTACATTTTAAATTTACAAAAATACTTCTAATAAAAAATTTACAAAAATACCCTTAATAAAAATATGTTTAATTAAAATTATTATCAATTCTAATCTTTTCAAATTTACTAAAATACCCCTAATATCAAATATATTCAATTAAAATTAACATTATCACAATTAAATTTACTAAAAAAGCATTACTATTATCCAAATGAAAGTTACAAAGAAGTCTCAAAAGTAACAAATTACTAGCACTAATAAGCATACATGCACAACTCTTATACAAGAACACAAATACATCAACAAAATAAAATCAATATTACGACAGACAGCCTCACACATAGAAAAATTATTATAATTATCGAGCGTGATGTCTTCTCCTCCATTAGTTCCACAAGTTGATCTCTCCATCTACCCTAAGCATCACTCGTCTCAATATGGTGGATCGTCTTACCATCTACTCCAAGTATATTTTGATCTTCTATCTCATCAATAGGATCCACAACCATCACTCTTCTAATATGATTATGCAAAAGGCAACAAGCAGTTATAATTCTTCCTTGAGTCTTAATAGGATAAAATGATCTTCCCCTTAAAATTCTCCATCTTGCTTTCAATACTCCAAATGCCCTTTCAATAACATTCCTAGCTTGTGAGTGTTTCATATTAAAAAACTCTTGAGCTGTGCTGGGTTGATTATGTGGATTAAACTCACTCAAATGATATTTTTGTCCTCTATAAGGTGCCAAAAATCCTTCACAATTCATATATCCAGCATCACATAAGTAGTAATGACCTACTGTGACATATAAAATTGAACAAAATTAATGAAACATCAAATAGTTACTTTGATAACATACTAAAGTCTCAATAAAAATACCTTGGGGAACACTAAACCCATTGCGAAATAATGTATCTCGCAATATCCTAGAATTCGCAGCTGAACCCTCCCAACCCGCCAGTACATAGATAAATTGCATATCGGGAGCAACCACTCCAAGCACATTGGTTGTTATGTTACCTTTTCTGTTTCGATATCTAGGCTTGTCAGCCTCAAGGACATTGATTTTGATATGAGTACCATCTAAGGCTCCTAGGCAATTCTAAAATCCAAAAAAAGAGATCAATTAACTCAATCCTAAAGCACACCAAGCATATTAAGTTTAATAACATTAGCAAGATAAATTACCTTGAACCATTTTCATTGTTCATCCATTCTATCCTAGCTAAATGGTTGAGGTTTAATCAGTAAGAGATTATGACATCTCAAAATAGCAAGCAATACATCATTAAATCGCCTACTAATTGTTTCTTTATATCTCACAAATTATCTCTTTATTACTCTAATTTTGACGTCATGTGCTATAATATATTAAAACATGGCAACCATTTCTTCCACACTCATATTCCTACTTGGTTCTAACTTTCCAACCACTTTAAGCATGTTACACAATGCATGAAAGGCACGCCTATCCATTCTTATATTTTTTATACATGCTAGATCGCTAAAATAAATAATCCTATTGACACTAACATCCCTTATTACTTGCCTACTGTAACTGTTATTCCATTTTCCTTTTTTTTCTCAATTCCAATATAATCAAAACATAACAAATCATCAACAACTTAACCATAAGGTCATTCATTAATTCAAAATGTAAAATTAAGTAGGAAATAACTCTCATTTTCTGTTTGGGATCCATTCTGTAAAAAAAAAATATTAAAATATTTAGCCAAAAGACTTTACTATTTATTCTATATAATGATTACTATAGCAGGCTAAAATGTAGAAAGAATAAAGGTAAGAATTACCACTTTATATTTTCCAAAATCCAAATACAATAGAATTTAAGAAAAATATATTAAGCTAACAAAATGAAATAAGAAAATCTTCACACAACTCATGAACTGCATTATTGTGAATTTGTGATACCTACTAAACCCAATGCTATGAGTAGATCATATGTAATTCAGATTCCACCATTCTAGCAAGAGTGCTTTAAAAAAAAAAAAGAAGAATTGGAGAAGGAGAATTTTAATTTTGTCAATTCATAAACAACAATTACCACTGATAGATAGCAACAGAGTCAACTTATACGAAATATTAACTTTACAGAAACATTTTGATACTGAATACACAAGGTAAAGAAATAAAGTATCTACTGTTGTTCCAAAAAATCAGAGAAAAAAGTCTTTCAACTCTGTTATTATAAGCAAAATTTACCAACCAAATTTAGAAGCAAGGAACTTAGGGAGAAGAATAAGATAAAAAAAAGTATATTAGGAATAATGTATTGTGGTTCAGATCTGAACACTTACGAATTTGTGAAGCTGATACATTGGTGTAGATTCACTGTATTTGCCTCAAACCAACCCAATCTCATTTCTCTGAACAAATGACAGAGTTCAAAAAATGACCAACGAATCAAATTTAGAAGCACTTTTAACAGTGACAATCAAGAACTAAAACCAAAGCAAATCAATTACCAAAAGCAAAGTAAGAAAAACAAACATTACTTGAAAATGCACACACACAAACACAGAGAGACAGAAACACATTATTACCAAATGGAGACATTTCAATGACACAAAAGTATTGACCAATGAAGTGAGAAATCATGGGAGACACCCATTTCAGAAAAAACAGAAACTTTAAACAAAAAAAGGGGGGATCAATGAACTTATCAGTTAATCTATTTACTCTTGTACCCTTTCAAGACGTCACTCAATGAAAAGTATAACTATAAGAGAATCACCTTACATTTTTTTTTATCCAAAGTCAATCAACTAAAAGATTAATGCATTGAAATTGATTGTAGTACCAAAATTTACATTTTTCCTTTTTGAATTTGTAGGATTACCATGTGTTCATAACACGCAGCGGAAGAAAAGAAAGTAATCCTTAAAGATCTATTTTGTGCTTAAATTTTATTCCAATAATATACAATATATAGATCAGATCTAAATACCTGAGTACGCTAGTAAAAATCTTTTTCTCCTTCGATGGTACGAAGGCGCTATGCGTATCCACACCGAGACCAACCTTTGCTGTCAACTCCTTGACCAATGGATATCTGATCTAAATTGAGAAATCTCTTGCAACTCTTTGCACACCATAAATTTCTTCTCCAAGAATTAGGCTCACATACATTTATGTGTGTAGAGGTAAAGGAATAACAACCCTTGTTATTCTCTCTGTCATTCTCATGTTTTCCTCTACTCTTGGCATACATATATATAGTATGAGATTTGTTTCTGATTTTAAATTTGAATCTCAATTCAAATTTAAATCATATCTTGAAATTTTAAATCTGAATCCTTTAAATTTTATGAATCATATCATAACAATTTAAAACATAATCGATTTGGATCTCATCCAAATTTATAATTCAAATTCAGAAATAGAATAACTAATTATTCTCAAATCTCATTTAATATTCTCAATTATCATATTATTATTATATTCTTGGTGCTAGCAAAAAATATAATAATATTCCATTTGAATTAATATAATTATTTATTTGATCAAATCAAATTAATAATTAAATAATTCTACAGCAAAGATTAGAATACTCGTTAGTGTGTGACCCCATAGGTTCAATACTAAGCGGATAGTAAATTAGTCATGCTAAATTTACTAATCAAGGTTGGCGTCTAGCAACACTCCTCAACGACCCGATAGTATGAAGTAATATATTTTTACTAAGAACCTCAGAAGAACAAAGTATAATTCCTTCCATCTTTCCAGCTCTTGGTTAACCCTTAGAGTATGGTTTAATTGTCAAACTCTAACTTATTACCATTATTATAATGAACTGTGAATGACCTAAGAAACTCATTTCTTCATTCATTCAATCTCCTTGGCCAAGGTTTTATTCATCTCAGTCATTATAATCATAGAGTTCAAACTCTTTACCGAGAGTTGACGGATTCCTTATTGACTAATCATTAATTCTACAAGTATTTAAATCATACCCAATATCCATTCAACTAGCACACTAGGGTATTAGGTGTCCGGAATCAAAGTATAATAAATACATTGTTAATTACTATGACAGTCGCAGGTCAAAGGAAACTCTATTACTATGTTCATCTTGAGAATATCCTATTGACAAATATACGGTAATTATAACCATTAGGAATTCTCAAAGTGAGTCAGTTCAATGGTCATATCTCTATATGCACCATATATATATATATAATTTAATAAATGAGATCTATTAATCTTCATCAAATGAAGACCATTATATATATATTGATCTTTCCGGATTATTAATGTCCTTTTTTAATAATCTTATGACCAAGAACAATTTAGATTAAATTATAAAAGATTTATCTCTCAATATTGTGATCACTATCACAATGATAAATCTCTAAATTTAATCAAGGACGTTATTATATTAACATTTTAATATAATAACAATAACAAATTATTTGACACGTGATTGATTGGATTGTGGTCATACTACTTATTCCTAACAGAATTCATTTTTTTATATATAAACTAACATTCAGATTTATCAAATCAAGAAAAAATAAATCAAAGCTCATTGTAGCTTAGAGAATTTTACATGCACATTAATGGTAATGCACTAATGCTCGTTCACCTAGTCATCCTTCAATCTAATTCAAGACTTTATTCAAATCACCTGAATCAAAACATTAATTGCACATAGGAATCATACAAGAGTCATTCCACTCCCGAGTTGCTGTTAATAAGAAAGAAAAGAACCAGTGATCACATATCAAATTTAGTAATAGCAGTATGAAAATATCAGTTCTCAACAAATACAATTACAACAGATCTTTGTTCCACTAAAAAAGTTGGCTAATTCAATTTTCAAACAGTCTAAAATATATCAACAAACAAGTAAAACAGAAGAAATAAATTGAAGAAGCATCGGAGGAAAACTTAAAGGACTTCTTGTTATATGCCAAAATCTGTAAACATGCAGATCGAATAATTGAACAAACTTGCACTATCATACGAAACTGTAACAAATATCACCAGAACATACAAGTATACCAGAACATGCACACCAAAATACAATTTAAAACTGGAAAACTAGATTCCACAGATCCAGTAGCTGAAAATTAGATTGCCACCAAAACAACTTTACATTGTTACTAGTATGTAAAATTCATCAAGACAACAGGATAAAGAAGCAGAGCAATAGTAATGCAAGCTTAGTAGTGAATTGTAGCATGGCTTATGAAGTACACAGCACAAAAAGCCAAATTAAAACAAGATTAAGCATGTAAAAATATGTTTTTGTCAGATTCAAGCCAAATTAAGCATGTAAAAATATGTCAAAAGCTTAAACTCTTTATTGAGGCAAATCATCAAACATGTTGTTTGCATGCAACATAATCACAAAGAGCGTATAAGAAATCAAGCAAAATAAAAAATAACTAATCAAATTAGCAGTCTATTGCAGAAAATTAGTGTAATATGATGTAGAAAGCATAAAAAGAACCCAAACCTTAATGAAAGATTCAAAGAGCAGAGATAAGCAATGCGAACATGAACTTGAAGAAGAGAAGGAAACCAGTCTTCCGTTTAGGGTAACGGTGGCGCCGGCGTAGCTCCGATGGCGATGGCGTTGGTGAAGCCTCCACTGATTTGGGAAAAAACTCAAACCTTAATATGAGATTCGAAGAAAATTCACAGAGAAAAGCAGTGCGAACATGAATCGGAGAAGAGAAGGAGACGAATCTTCTGTTTAGAGTAACGGCGGTGTCGGTGCTGGTGCCGGCTCCGGTGGTGGTGGCGTTGGTGAAGCTCTCTGATTTGGGAAAAAAACTGCTCTGCTAGGGTTTAGTTCTTCAGAGAAAAATGAAGAAGAATGTGAAATATAGTATTAAATAATAGGGGTAATTTAGTCTTTTTGTTTCATTATTTACATTCCATTCCCATTGGAATGAAAGATAACCAGGGGGGAGATGGAAATTGAATTAGTGGTAATTCAATTCCAAAGAATAAAAGTTACCTTGGAATGTTTTTTTTTTAACTTTGAACCACACATAGGAATTTCATATTCCCATCTTAAAATTTTTGGAAATGTTCTATAATTTCCCCAACCACACACACCCTAAAAGAAATTATCTACACTGCAGAGCTGCCATCAACGTTACTCAACCACTCCAAACAGGATTTTGTCTCAACAGGGACAATAAATCTAAGACCTGGATCAATTTCAAGTATGAGAGGCTTCAAAACTACTTTTGCCTCAAATGCAGTATCATAGGATATGAAAAGAAGTACTGCAACAAACCAACAGCCATGACATGTTGGGATCCATCAAAACCTAGATACACCAAAGAGCTTGCGGCAGAAAGAGCGAGATCGTTGAACATAGAAGAATAGGAAGAAAATTGGGAGCAACATCTCAAGGAGCAAGAAGAAGCGCGTGAACACCACATAAGAGAAGCGGAAGGTGAGAATAGTCAAAGCATAGAGGACAGAGCAAACGACCAGGGGTCACTAGATATTCCAGGGATAAAGGTGTCATCCAAAAAGGTTAGAATGGGAGAAAAGGAGAAAGTTGGCGGCGAAGAGATGAAGAAATTAGAGAAGTAAGTCTGCTGCCACAAGGAAGAGGCTCAGAAGATCAAGAAATGTGCATCTCTTAACCTTCTAGAAGCAACCTTATAAAGCATAAAAGAAACAAAAAGAAAGAGAGGTGATAAGACAAAAAAAGTCATGATAAAGGAAAAAGAAAGAGGAGTTGAAAAGGAAATAATAAAAGGAGTCTCTTTCATTGCTGGGCCTTCTAGCTGGAATAGGCCCAATGACACTATCACTAATGAAGCAAACAAAACAAAAGAGCAAGCCCATCAGGAACTCGTCAATCTTCAAGAAGCAAACAAAAAGGGCTCAACCAAAACACACCCATATGGACCACAAGCAATTCCAGCCACTATCTTAGGAGACCACAAGTCACCATTGACTCCCTAAGAAAGAAATAATCAAGTTGAATGTCTGGAAAGCAACAGCCAAGGCCCGTGGAGATAGGGCTTAGAAGATGAAGGAAAAAGGATAGGCATGGACATGAAATGGACTATGAGAGATGAACCAAAGAAGCGGATCAGCGTTGACAACCACAAGCAGAAACATTCCTACAAGAACGAAAAAATGGCATATTTATTATGTTGAGCTGGCATCAGAGGATGAAGAGGAGTCAAATTCAAGCAATCAAGTCAATAATAATTTGAAGATTTGGGAAGAAGTCTTGAGCATAAGGTTGCAGTACAACCTAAAAATCAAAAGGAAGCGAGAAGAGAGAGAAGGCAGGAATACGGAAGAAGCCAATTGGGGTGAGGATCAAATTTCAAAGAACAACAAAAGAATCAAGAACCTGTTAATTCAAGAAAAAGACAGCAGAGAAGTGGCAGAACAAGGAACAACAATCACGGCTGAGGAGGCGGGCCTAATCATGCCCCACCCTCAGCCATGATTATCCTAAGTTGGAACTATTGCAGTGTGGTGGTGACTGCGACAGCTTCCGAGTTAAACAATCTGTGCGTTAAGCACAAGCTGGCCATAGTATACTTTATGAAAACTAGAGCTAAGGAGGAGAAAATTAGAAAAATAGCTAGGAAGCTGCAGTTTAAAAATATATTTTGTTGTGTAGAATCTCAGATATATCCGGTAGTCTATGTTTGTTATGAAATGAAAAAGTTGCTATTTCAGTTTATTCTTGGTGTCAAAACTTTATCTTCGCCAATATTAGAAGTAATAAGGGCCCTGATTGGAAATGTTGCTTTGTTTATGGAAATTCAATTTTCAAGAATAGAAGAAGAACTTGGCAAGCTTTAGATGATTCAACAGATATGGTAGGCGAGCCAAGTTATTTTATTGGTGACTTTAATCACGTCCTAAGTCAAGAAGAAAAAGTTGGCAAGCACTCGAAACCACCAATTCAAATAGACAAGTTCAAGGAGTTGGTGAACAAAAATAACCTCATGGACATGGAGTTGAAAGGGAGCAAGTTCACTTGGTTCAGCTACCCAAGAGACGGTGTGGTAACGAGAGAAAGGATTGACTGAGCATTGGTTAACTGGGAATAGAGACAATTGTTTAGCCATGCTAATCTCACAGCTCTCCCAACCATATCCTCGGATCATTGCCCTCTTCCCCTCAACACTAGGCCAACCCAAAAAATTCTATGACTCTTCAGATATGAAGCCTACTGGGATGACAAAGTGGAATGCAAAGAAGTGTCAAGAAAGGATGGATCAGAGGCAATGGCAATACAGATGACTGGAATAGCTTAATCAACAAAACAAGAAATTGCATCAAGACCCACTACAAGAAAAAGCAATATTTGTAACAAAAAAATGGTCGTTTCAGTATGTCCCGTTACAAAAAGTTTTTGTAACAAAAAATGAAACTGTTACAATTCAAAGTAATATTTTGTAACAAATTTTTTTAATGCAAAAACCAAAATTTGTTACGAAAGTAACAACACTTTTTTACCTTTAAAATATTTTTCGTAACAATTTATATTTTTGTGTCATAATATTTTGTTACAAAATACTACTTACTTTTGTAACATTTTTTATTCTTTTATTTACAAAAATAGAAAGTTGATTTTAAAACATTTAATTAAATAATTGATATATCAAATTATTAATTAATTTTCTAAACATGCTAACTCAACATTTATATAATATATAATCATATAGATAATTAAAATATCTTACATGTCAATTAGATTCTTTTACAATAAAATAAGTTCTACAAATTCAACTAAACACAACTTTTTCCTAACATAAAATTGTATCATATTGAATTTATAATTCTTGACTCTTCTAGCATATTTTGGTCAATATAAAGTCTACATATTGGCATCAATTTTGTATCCCTGCAAATATGAATAATGAAAATCAAAATTAAAAAATAACACATAACACTATCTTCATCAGAGTAAAAATTAAGTTAAAACTTACAAGTTAAAATTAACTAATTCTTTAAGAATCTGTTCTCAAAGTTCAAAACTAACCAATCAAGGATGCAAATTATCAAGAATTGACAATTCAAGTGCATGTTCTACACATTTCAATAAACAATTAAGAAATTGCGAATATTAGTGTTCCTTAAACTATGACAAAAGGGCTCCATCATAGCCACAAAAGCTACCAATATTCCTAGTGGTGCTTCCTTTAAAATAAACCATCGAGACCTATTTTTCATCACAGAAGAACCTTGTCATACAATGAGAAACCTCAAAAGGCCAAAGCAACAAACTAGAAAATAGGAGCATCATTGAATTACTAGCAGGGTTCCTGGTAATATAAAATAGTGACAACACAGCAAAAAATTAATAGCATACAAGCCAAAAAATATTCATACAAGGTTCATGACAAAAGTTTGTGTAACCAAATGAGATATATATCTACAAAGACACATATACATAAAGCAATGAACGATACACTTCTCTTGCACATATTTAGGTGTACCTAAGAAATTTTGGCCAGGTTAAAAAGGAATGAATGAGTCATTTCTCATACATTCATTTAGGTTATAAAAATAATAACTAAATAATTTCAGTTCAATGCTGACTAATATATAGCAATGAGAAAATCTACCTGCTCATTTGCAGGAACAGATATCCACTCCGACTAACTATCACCACAAAGTTTTTCACAATGATTCCATACCTTTAATGAAACCAATGATCCCTCATTATGCGTTTCCATGCTGCCATCAATGCTAGTTCAAAACAGCAAAACTTTTCTAGACCTAATTCCTCTACAAACTATGTTCAGCCTACCTAACAACCTAGAATCCACTACAAAATGCATATCTAACTAAGTCTAACAAAGAAAAATTAACATAATTAAATGAAATTAATAGAATTGAAAGAAAAATGTAGTAAATGACCTGGGAATGTAGAAGCAGAACCGGGGAAAGGGGATAGGAAGAAATGGTGGTGAGGCAGCAGCGTCGGCTGCGGATGACTCCCTTCCTTTCTGTGGACGACGGCAACAGAAGCTTCACTGGAGGTTAGTATGGCTCGACGGTGGTGACGTGAATGACTCCCTTCCTTTCCCGTCGTTCTTCCTCTTCTCCTCTGCTCAGATCGGCGTCGACTGCGGTGAGGGGAACTTCGGTGGCGACGCGTGTGACGGCGGCAGCAGCGGCTTCAACGGCGACAGCGGCAAGCTCCATGAACAGTGACGGTTTGAGCTTGATGGAAGGCAGAACGGTGATGGCAAGGCACGAACGGCGGCGACTCTGGACAGCAACCCCTCCTTCGCGAGTTCTCCCTCTCTGCGCGAGCTCTCTCTTCTCGACAGCACAGCGACGACTCTCTCCTCTGGGCTCGACAGTTCAGCGGCGGCAGAACGGGCTGGGCACGGCGGCAACAAGCCAGCGACGCTCTTCTCTTCTCTTCCCTCATTGATCTCTGCGTAGGTGTGTTTGTTGTGAAGTGTGTGTGTTACGTCGAATGGGGAGGGTTTGTGTGGCTGATGGGGCTGGGTTAGGGGTAGGGGAAATTAGGGTTTTTTTTTTGTTTAATTTGGGAATTTTGGGATTTAGGGTTAGAAATTAAAGATTTTCTAAAAGAATAAGGATAAATATGAATAGATATTTTGATAAAATTGGAAGGTAGAGTAATTTTAAAACTAAAAATACTTTATTAAAAATATTTAAGAACATTATTTATCAACATATTACTAAGTTTAATTAATTATTTTTAATTTAAATTATAAAATAAAAAATAAAATAACTAATTATAATAAAATTTACAAAAATATTAATTAATTTAACTCTAAATATTCATAAAACTAATTTAATTACTTTAGATTAATTTATAAAAATAAAGAATTTAAATTAATAAAATAAACCATAATTTATTCATAATAAAAATTACTTAAATTAAAGGGATAAGTACTTTTTTTGTCCCCAAGGTCTGGGGTCAAAATCAAAATCGTCCCCGACCTTTTTTCGTTATTAAAATCATCCTCAACGTTCAAAAATGCTTTAAAGTCATCCTTTCCCGAATTCTTGGACCAAAATACCCTCATCATCATAAAAAAAAAGAAAAGGGCTAGGGGGCAGGGGAGAAGGGAAAATGGATAGGAGAAGGGGGCAGGGGAGAAGGGGGAAGGGGAAGGGGGCAGGGGGGACGGCGCCGGCGAAGGGGGAAAGGAAAAAGGACGCGTGGTGGGGGTGGGGGAAGGGGTGTGGGGGAGGAGGAGGGGGAAGGGGAAAGGGGGGAGGGGAGGGGGACGGCGGTGGGGAAGGGGGAAAGGGAAAAGGACGCGTATGGGGGCGGGGGGAAGGGGAAAGGACGCGGGGGTGGGGGAAGGGGTGTGGGGGAGGAGGAGGGGAAAGGGGAGGGGGAGGGGAGCCACTACCGCCGCCTCCGCCTCGCTGCGTCGCTGCCTCCGCCTCGCTGCGTCGCTGCCTCCGCCTCGCTGTGTCGCTGCCTCCGCCTCGCCGCGTCGCCGCCTCCGCCTTGCCGCCTCACCGGCTCGCTTTCTGCTTCTGCTTTCTTGCTTTTTTGCTTTTTTGTTTCTGCTTTCTAACTTTCTGTTTCTGCTTCTTGGTTTGGTGTTGTTGCTGTTGTTTGGTGTTCTTGGTGTTGGTGTTGGTTGGTGTTGGTGTTGGTGTTGGTTGGTGTTGGTGTTGGTGTTGGTGTTGGTGGTAGTGTTGGTGCTGGTGGTGGTTGTGGTGGTAATGTTGGTGGCAGTGGAGGTGGTGGGGTGAGGAAGGTGAAGAGGAGAATGATGATGATGAGGGTATTTTGGTCCAAGAATTCGGGAAAGGATGATTTTAAAGCATTTTTGAACGTTGAGGATGATTTTAATAACGAAAAAAGGTCGGGGATGATTTTGATTTTGATTTTGACCCCATACCTTGGGGACAAAAAAAGTACTTATCCCTAAATTAAACTATATAATTCTTCCATTACTGAATTTTAATCTCTATCATGCAAAATATTAAATTATAATAAAATTACATAAGAATCTTGATTAATATAAAAATCAGCCAAACAGTTGCTTTGCGACAAAAATTCTTGTATTTTGTGACAAACTGATTTTTTGTTACAAAATAATTAGAGTTTTTGAAACAAATGGATATTTTGTTACAAAATATTTTAAACTTTTACAAAAACTTCATCTTTTGTTACAAAATATTATAAAATTTTGCAACAAAATACCGATTCATTACAAAAGCTAATATAATTTATAACAAAAAAAATTAAGTCGTTACAAAATAACAAAATATTTTGTAACAAATTATATTGTTGTTACAAAATATTATTATTATGTAACAATTACTAATTTTTGTTACAAAAAAATAATTTTTTGTAACAATTTTAAATTTGTTACAAAGTTTTTGTTACAAATATTTCATTTTATTGTAGTGACCCTTAAAGAGTGGAATAGAACAAGCTTTAGAAGGATAGACAAGGAAATCGCAAAGTGGCAAGTCAAGATTCAGCAGCTACAAAACTTTTCTCACTCTCATAACCAGCAAGAACAATTAAAGGAAGCAAAATAAAAAATCAAGGAGCTATGGAGGCAAGAAGAAAAATATTGGGCGTAAAGGGTTAGAGTTAAATGGCTCAAGTAAGGTCATCGCAATACGGATTCTTTTTCATGCTTCTACTATACAAAGAAGGGATAGGAACCGTATTGACAAGCTGCGGAACAATGAAGGAAATTGGGTGCACAAAAAAGAAGATATTTTGAGGCTTATAGAACAACACTATTCGAGGTTATTCACATCTAAAGGAAGCACCAGTCGGCCTGATTGTTTTAAAAGTATTCCCAAAAGATTGACCGAGACGATGATCAATGATTTGTTGAAGGAAGTAACGGAAGAAGAGATAAAGCAAACAGCCTTCAGTATGGATGGATCCAGAGCTCTCGGGTTAGATGGTCTAAGCAGCAAATTTTACGAGAAGCACTGGAACACTATCCAAAATGATGTAGGTGCAGTGGTGAAAACTTTTTTCAAAGAGGGTCATATCCCAAAGGAGATAAATGAAACTCAAATAATGCGTATTCCTAAAGTTAAACAAGTGAAAACACTGAATCATCTGAGGCCTATAAGCTGCTGCAACTATGTGTACAAAATCATCTCAAAGGTTATGGTGGCTAGGCCCCAAGTCATCATGGACAAGATTGTTCCTCCAATTCAGAGTGTCTTTGCTAGCGGAAGAATGATTCAGGACAAAATTATCATTGTACAAGAAGCTCTTCATAGGATCACCAGTACAGGAAAAGAAGTATCTTAGGATTTAACCATAAAGATGGATATGAATAAAGCGTATGAAAGAATGGAATGAAACTTTATTGAAGATGTGCTCAAGGCCTTCGGTTTCCACCATGATTGGGTCAAGCTCACCATGGAGTGTATCAAAAGTGTGACATATAAGTTCAAAGTTAATGAAATTTTATCCAATGAAATAACCCCACAGAGAGAACTTAGACAGGGAGATCATCCTTCATCTTACCTCTTTATCATTGCTGCTGAAGTGTTTACTATTCTTATGGATAAAGAGAAAAGTAGTAATCTAATATCCGGGGGAAAGTTAGCCCCGGGTGCTCCTGTCATCACCCACTTATTATTTGCTGATGATTGCATCATATTTTCAGGACCGAATGAGGAGGAAGTGTACCAGCTAGTCCAAGTCCTCAACGAATATACCTCATCATCCAGGCAAATGATCAACTTGGAGAAATCAGGGATCATCTTTGGATCAAATCCCGATTCAAATCAGAGTCAACATAGAGGACATTCTTAATATTCCAGCTTGGGACAAACCGAAAAAGCACTTGGGACTACCAGCACCATGGAAAAGATAAAAAAATAAGGTGTTGGACTAGATAATGAAAAAAGTGGATGAAAAAATTGCAGGGTGGAAGGAGAGGCCGTTGAATCAGGCAAGAAAAGAGGTGCTCATAAAGGCAGTCATTCAAGCAATCCCATCGTATGCCATGAGTATATTAAAGTTCCCTAACGACTTCTGTAACAAGTTAAATGCGAAAGTGGCTAAATTTTGGTGGAGGAGTCAAGGAAAAGAAAGAAGAGTTCATTGGAAGGCTTGGACAAAGCTATGCATGAGCAAAATATAGGGAGGCTTAAGTTTCAAGAATTTTCAACACCAAAACATAGCTCAGCTGGCCAAGCAAGTTTGGAGAATTTTTAAAAATCCGGATGCCATTTGGGTGAGAATTCGCAAAGCCTTGTACTATCCTAACTATGAATTTTGGGAAGCCCAACTCCATCAGAGAGGATCATGGATATGGAATGGCATTTTTCATGGGAGGGAATTGCTAAAGAGCAAAGCCAAATGGAGCATAGGACAAGGAAGAAGAATAAAGGCATAGAGGGATAACTAGATACATGACACAAATAAAGCACTTGACAAGGACAACGATGAAGATCTAAGAGTAAGGGATTTGATCTTAAATACAAGAGAATGGGACGTACCAAAGATTCATAATACCTTTTCCCCAGTTATTGCGAAAAAAAATCATCAGAACTCCTATCAGCAAAATAGAAAAACAGGACAACCTAGTTTGATCGTATAGATAAGATGGAGACTACACTGTTAAAACAGGATATCACATAGCAAAAAAAAAGGAAGTAGAAAAATCCCCAAAAGATAGGCCTTCAACAAGCACAATTATAGAAGATCTTTGGCAAGAAATTTGGAACATGAGAGTTCCCCAAAAAATAAAAATGTTCCTTTGGCAGACAATCCACAATATCCTCTCAGTTAAAGCCAAATTGTTAATTAAAAAGGTAACTAACTGTAACCTATATCCTGTTTGTTTTCAGGAAGAATAGACAATGGAACATGCTTTACTTCTTTGAAATTGGACGAGGACGGTATGGTTTGACTCGCAAGTGCAATGTACACCATCAAAGGAAAGTGTCAGCTTGGTCAGGGTGTGGTTACAAAAGATGTTCAGAAAATGCAATCAAGGAAACAAAACAGAAGTAAGTCAGACTTAGAGCCGGATTGGCATCACTATGTGGGCCATTTGAAAAGCAAGAAATCGAAAAAATTTTCAGAGTACAGATCCTAATCCGGATACCACTATCAATTATACAAAAATGCTCGAACTAGATTATTTCCATGCAATAGAAAAGAAAGATAAAAGCACTATTGAACCAAACTGGAGGAAGACAGTAGCTGTAATTTAGAGAGCTCCCCACTAAATCGGCTCAAGCTGAATACAGATGCAGCATTCTCCAAAGAAACTAGAATAGGAACAGTGACAGTAGTGATAAGAGATAACAATGGAAATCTTAGGGGAGGGACAACAACAAATATCAAAACTAGCTTTAACATTATAGCAGAAGCAACAACCATCAGAGAAGCAATCATCCTAATAGAAAATCTCAACATCGAAAATGTAACTATTGAATATGATTGCCTCTAATTAATTCAAGCACTCAAAAAATGGAGATACCTTGTGGGAAGCAGAATCAATAATCCGGGACATAAAAGCTATCCAGAAAAGACTCCCAAACTGTGGATTTTTCTGGATTCCTCGATAGGAAAATGTGGTAGCAAATACCTTGGCATCTCTGAAATCACAAGATCAACTAGCCAACCACTGGTCATCTTGTCCACCCAAGCAAATTGTAGAATTAATCAGAAAGAAGAAGTTGGGCTTACCTTTTCTTCCTCAAAGCCGTCGCATATGACTCACCTAGCAAGGGAATAACATCGTCACTTCACTGAACCAGGTTGCTGGAGCGACCCATTGCTGAAGAATCGTTAGAAGCCATTGAAGCTGCTCAAATTTAGCCAATTCTTCTTTAGGAATTCAACGTCGTGTTTTTCTAAGCATGTTAGTTTTTTTGCCACTGGCTCAGGCTCAAACCGTCTATTCTGTCTTGCCGTGCTTCCCCGCTTTGACCGCTGCTGTGCTCCTCCAACATCAAAGTTGTCTTCCGTGTTGGCGTCTTTTGTTGGGCATGATATTCACGAATCAAGAACAAGGAATTTCAATTGCTTTGCTAGCTACAGTGGAGGAAAGAGAGATTTTTTTGGTCAGAAAAGAGGTTGAAAATGATTCGGTTAGGACCCGAAAAGGGTGACAAAGTCCAATTTTAAGGAGAAATGCTGTCCAATTTTTGTAAAAATATATGAAAAGTGATTTCATTTTAAAAATCTGATTTATAAGCTTAATTTTGAGAAATTATTGATTTGATTTGTTAATAATTATTGGTCTGACTTAATAACACAAGATTTGAAAGGTCTAAATTTTATTAAAATAAAAAGTGGCTGAGCTTCAAAGAAAACATTTTAATTACTGAAAACTATTTGATTTTGATTTATTACAGAAAGTCTTATTTTTAGCTTGATTTATTAAGAAAGTATAAGGTTTTACATTCAGTTTCTGAGAATAGATTTTGTTTCAAGTTATGTCTTGAATTCGGTTTATTAAGTAAAGGGACCAAGGTTGTCAAACTCGCGAGTCTAGGTAAACTTGTGGAGCTGACCTAGACTCGACTCGTAGACTCGTACAAGTTTACCTGTTATAATTTATATATATATATATATATATATATCATGTATAATATATATATTTACTCAAATATAGGGATTCAAACTTAACAATTTTAACATCAAAATACATAATAAATTGACATAATACTACAATTATAACAAATACTCTAGACCACACATTCAAATCCTTCACAAATATGCATCTAGTTCAACATAAAACATACAATCACACAATCAAAGCTTCATATAACACAACCGAAAAACAAAAGAAAATAACAAAGCAACAATTAAATGTTCTAATAAAGTAAAAGTCTAAAACTGAAATCATCCAATATCTTCATCTTCCATGGCATCAACATCATCATCTTTACCATCTTCATCAGAAACATCATTTGTTTCAGACATTTTGTATTTTTATCCCTAAATCAACAAATCAACAAACCAAATAATTAATTTAGCAAAGTTATCCAGAGTTTCAGATTTCAATAAACTAAACTAAACTGACATTTCAGATTTTCTAAATTCAGATTTCAGATTTCAATAAACTAAACTAACATTTCAGATTTCCTAAATTCATATTTCAGCAATCAATAAACTAAACTAAACTAACATTTCAGATTTCCTAAATTCAGATTTCAGATTTCAATAAACTAAACTAAACTAAACTAACATTTCAGATTTCCTAAATTCAAATTTTAGTTTTCAATAAAGTAAACTAAACTAAACTAACATTTCAGATTTCCTAAATTCAGATTTCAGATTTCAGATTTCAGATTTCAGATTTCAATAAACTAAACTAAACTAAACTAACATTTCAGATTTTCTAAATTTAGATTTCAGTTTTCAATAAACTAAACTAACATTTCAGAGTTTCAGTATTTCAGATATTCAGATTCATTAACAAAAAGACATCTAAGTAACTAACAGTCTAATTGTCTAAGTATCTAACACCAGAGCTTATTTAGTAATCCATATTTAATCATTCATTAATAAATATGTAACTATCAAATATTCAGACTCATTAATCCATATTTCGTCATTCATCACACCAGAATTCAAACTTAAACAAATTTAAAAAGTTAATTTCAGAATCAAAATGGCAGAAATCATACCATTATATCAAAATTATTTAATTTTGTTCAACTACCAAAATTACAAATTAAACTCACATTAACAAGTAACAACTACCAAATGCATCAATTGATTCAATTCAGTAACTAATTTATTTTTAAACATACCTGAAGGCTGAGATGGCAGAATGAAGTAGGCTCAGCTGAGTAGCTGACACTAGCGTTGGTGCGTTGCTATGCTGTGCTCCATGACGACCGACGGAATTGTGCTCCACGACGACCGACGAAAGCGTGGCTGACACTGGCATTGCTGTGTTGTGCTGACTGTTGTACTCCATGAATCTGCGTTCTTCGATGCAGAACAGGGAGCGAGAGAGTGAGAGTGTGTCGAGCTGAATGAGAGAGCAAGAGTGAGAGAATGGTGGTTTAGGGAACGACGAACGGCAGCGAGGGATCGGGGACGGACGGCGGCGAGGGATGGACCGTTGACGACGAAACGCGAAGAAGAGAGCTTGGAGAAGAGAAGAGAGTGCCTGCGAGCAAAGGGGATTTAGGGTTAGCTGGGTTAGTGGGTTGCTCCGTTGCTGCCTTTTTTTTTTTGGCCCATAATGGCACTGTTTTGGCAAAAGCCCAACCAAATCAAACTCGCTGACTCGTGAATAAACTCACGAGTTTGACCGAGTTTATCCGAGTCTACCCAAAAACGAGTTTGTGTCCGAGTTAACTCGATTCCACTACTTAAACTCGTAAACTCGTACGAGTTTACGAGTTAACTCGCGAGTTTGACAACAATGAAAGGGACCTCTGCCACAGAAGAGCAGAGAGCAGAAACTGAAAAGATATAGAGTGTTGTTGGGCCTTAGTGCCAAGTGTTTAGTGAGGACGTCGATACGTAACACTCACTTGACACAATAGAGACGGCTCAGTGAGGACGGCGATACGTAACGCTCACTAAAGGCCGTGGGCCTTATGTGTGAATGACTGTGCGGGGATACCCATGTGTATGGAATGACTTCCAGGAGAAAGGAGCACATGCTTTAGCTGGAGAATCAGCGCCTGTAAGTACTTGCAGAGGTCATGTTCGGCATACTTCAGCTGGAGAATCAGTGCCTGCAAGAAGTAGAAACTTGTAGAGGTTATGCCGCTGGAATGCCTTATGACTTTTCCAACAAGAACAAACAACACATATTCACATACTTAATATTAATAATACATTGTAGTATTACATACAAAAGCAGTTACAGAACCTACCCCTCTGAATAACGAGGGAAAAAAATAAATTCTAACAACTCAACTCGTAAACATATTCCTTTGTGCTCCCGCAACTTCGCAATAAGCCTTCGCACCTGTACCTGAAAGGGGATGGAGATAGGGGGTAAGAACTGAGGAGTTTTTAGTAGGGTCGGGATTAGAAGTTAAGTTCGTTTTATATATACTTGGTCAGTAATAACAGTCAACAAGGGACAATTCAATTCAACAATTATAAAACACATAATTCAAATAGCCATTTAGTACATCCACAATCACAGGAAACACACTTACAAACAAATATGCGCAAACAAGTATGATGCTGTCTATTCCTATCGCAGATAATGAGCTCATTTGTCGGTTTCGACCCGCACCCGACGCAATCCGACTCATAAGTCAGATAAGGCATTCCAGCGGTATAACCTCTACAAGTTTCTACTTCTTTTCAACCTCTTTATTTTTTTGCTACAGTAGAGGAAAGAGAGATTTAATTGGAGTTAGAATAGGTTGTGGGTTGCGGGCTCATTGTTTCTGGACTTGGGTTTGGTTTGGATCGGTTTTTTCGAGCCGGACACGTCAAAAAAAACTATCATGTCAGTATTTAGGAAAGAGGAGTGTTAGGGGGTAGCAATTTTTATGATTTATAGTCATCAAGTAGTCATCAATGATGTTTTTAATGGTGTGAGATTTTATCTTATGATATGAGATTACTCATTTTTCTTTTATTGGTTACATGCTGGCCAAAATTTAATAAAGTTGCTGGCCCTAAACTTTTCCTTTAGAAAAATTTGCGATAAATTTATAAATTAAAAAAAATCAAATAATTTTTTTACGAATTTCAGGGATGAATTTATAATTTTTTTCAAAAATTGTAACACTTATAGATGATAGATGCTGGCCACATAGGAGGTCCTACATGAAGTGTGGGATCCAAACATTACAATGTACGATCATTGAAAAGTGAAAACAACGCCTAATGCCAAAACTTACTACTGCAACCATCACCAAACTGTGGGACACATCCCTTATTACTTTCTCCACTCTTCTCAAGGTGCAAGCAAGTGCTTCCCAACCAAGGTGCTTCAAAACATCTATGTATGTGGATCAGAGAATGCGAGTAAGACAGAGTCAATTATGGATTGGTAGGTTTTATGGATGTAGGTGTGAGTCACGATGAGACTTCAGATTCAGAAGCAACGTAACCATATAATATTTTCAATGCCCTATTTGGTAAAGAATAGCGATCCAAAATCTTCGGCTATAGGACATGTCATAATAATGATATCGGCAGCTAGAAAAATTGTGTTTGTTTGTTTTGACTCTTCCAATATGAGTTTTTTTTAATCTATGATCATGGATCATTAGTATAATTAATAATTAATTACAATAATTATCATGTTGCATTGTATATGTTTTGGAAAATAAGTTGCTTGTATTGCACATCAATCCTCAACTTTTTTGTTCAACTAAACCATCTTTAACGTCTCTCTGGCTAGATCGATAAACTTTTTCAGTAGAGTTTTTGGTTCTCATCAACTTGTTTCCATAAAATTTGTCAACACATATATACGCACTGTTGAAGCTTTCCTCAATGTGCTTCACTTAAATAACTTTCCGCACTATCGTAAAATAACATATCCTTATTTCTCAAGAATACATCATTGTCATTCTCCTACGAAGGGAATATATGGGAAAATAGAAAAGGTAACGGGAAAATCACCCCGCAAAAAGGTAAAGGGAAAAATATCAACTAAAAGAATAACTCCGTTTTCGTGGATGCAACCTTGTAAACTAAAAGAGGAACTTTTCTTTCCCTGGTAAAGCCCTTTATTCCTTTTTATTGCTGGTTTATTTTAATTTAATATAGGAATCACGAAAGTAAATTTATGGAAGAATCATGTATTTAAGGGAGTATATATATATATAGAGTAGAATCAACTTCACGTGGAAGTTAGCTAGTAATGTCAATGATATAATAATATTCACAAGGTTTATTAGGTTTTGTTGTGATATTATTTCATTCTCCTCTTCATAATTGACCTGATGATTATAATGTTGTTGCGCAATTATTTGCCATGTGATGAATATGAAATAAGCATTCATTTTAAAATCAGAGTTTAATTAGCTTAAAAAGGGTAGAGTTAAAAAAAATTTATTTGGTGCGTTTTAATTTGGCGTTAAATTTGTCGAAATTACTTTTTAAGATAAATATTAAATATTAATTTTGAATTGTTTTAACAAATTAGAGAATATTATTTAAGTAGGATAGCAATGACCAAAAAAAAAAGTAACTGAACTGAATTTCCAGTTGGGTAGATAAGTAGCTAGTAAATGACAAAGGCAAGGTGCAGGGTAGCCAATGATTAATGCTTGAAGGAGCCTACTGCCTACCATCAATAAGTGTCATTCTCAATGTACATCAATGAACTAATCTTTTTACAAACAGTTATTCTGAACTTTATCCATTTCTATTTTCTTTATTTAATACAGTTGAAAACAATTCTATTATAAATATTAGTGTATCTAATTACTAATTAGAGAGAGAAAAATGGTTAGATAACAAGTAAAAAGAGGTGTTTAATTATATGAAATTAGGTTCGTGAAAGATAACCGTTGTGAGAGAGAGAGATGAGGCCCGGGCCCCACACACGAACGGCACCAAGGAACCACTCTGGCCATTGTTCGTTCCCATTCCATACTCATCTCATCTCTTCTCTGCTCTAACTTGTAACTTCTAACTTCACACTGATTCCTCAATGCCAATGCTGCCAGCACCACCGCTTCCCACCTTCACCATCTTCCTATCCACCCTCATTACTATTTTGGCCACTCCCACCCATTTCGACTTCGACAATCTCACCCTCACCACTCTCAACCTCCTCGGCGATGCCCACATCACCAACGACACCATCACCCTCACCGCTCATCCTTCCGTCCCCAACTCCGCCGCCTCTAGAGCTCTCTACTCCAACCCTCTCCCTTTCCGCCACCCCACCACATCCGCCCCCGCCTCCTTCTCCACATTCTTCTCCTTCTCCATCACCAACCTCAACCCTTCCTCTATTGGTGCCGGCCTTGCCTTTCTCATCTCCCCCGACGACCACTCCCTCGGCGATTCCGGCCCCTCCTTAGGCCTTTCCGGTCCCGACGCCGCCCCCAACTTCGTCGCCGTTGAGTTCGACACCCTCATGGATATCCAGCTCAACGACATTAACGGCAACCATGTCGGCATCGACCTCAATGGCGTTGTTTCAACTCAGGCTGCCGATTTGGGAACCCTCGATATCGACCTCAAGAGCGGCGACACCGTCAACGCATGGATCCTATACGAGGCAACCACCAATGACTTCACCGTTTCGGTCTCCTACTCCAATGTCAAGCCCAAAGATCCCATTTTGAAGCTGAATCTCGATATGGCTCAGTACGTTAACGATTTCATGTACGTTGGGTTTTCTGGGTCTACCCAAGGTAGCACCGAGGTTCACAGTATCCAGTGGTGGAGCTTCACTTCTAGCTTCGATTCTGGGCCGTTGGATTCCGCGCCGCCTCCTCCAACGGCTACTTTAACCAACCCAAGTGCCAGTAGTAGTTCTGCCTCGCTGGCACCACCTTCATTGGCTCCTTCTGGTGCTGAAGAACGGAAGGAAGACGGTAAATCGGGTTGCCACAATGGGTTGTGTAAGAACGGTGTCGGTGTTGGTGCTGTTGCTGGTGTTGTTACTGCGGGTGCTTTTGTTCTTGCTCTATTTGCTGGTGTGTTGATTTGGGTTTACTCTAAAAAGGTGAAGCCTTTCAAGAAGCTCGATTCTCTTGGTTCTGAGGTTATCAGAATGCCTAAGGAGTTTACCTATAAGGAGCTTAAATTGGCAACGAATTGTTTCAGTGTTAATAGGGTCATTGGCCATGGTGCATTTGGTACTGTCTATAAGGCAATTTTGCCTGCGAGTGGTGACATTGTTGCTGTCAAGAGGTGCAACCATGGTGGTGATCAGGGCAAGGATGAGTTCTTCTCTGAGTTGTCCATAATTGGGACACTGAGGCACCGGAACCTGGTTCGCCTTCTGGGATGGTGCCATGAGAAAGGGGAGATTTTGTTAGTTTATGACTTGATGCCCAATGGGAGTTTAGATAAGGCCTTGTATGAGGCAAAAACACCTTTGCCTTGGGATCATCGGCAAAAAATCTTGTTGGGTGTGGCATCTGTTTTGGCCTATTTGCATCATGAATGTGAGAATCAAGTGATTCACAGGGATATTAAGACTAGCAACATAATGTTGGATGAAGGGTTCAATGCCCGGTTGGGTGACTTCGGATTGGCGAGGCAGACGGAGCATGACAAGTCCCCGGATGCCACCGTGGCCGCTGGAACAATGGGATACCTCGCCCCGGAGTATGTCCTCACGGGAAGAGCCACTGAGAAAACAGATGTATTTAGTTACGGTGCTGTGGTTCTTGAGGTTGCTAGTGGGAGAAGGCCTATAGAGAAAGATGCTAATGGTGTTGGTAGAGTTGGGGTTAGCAGCAATCTGGTGGAATGGGTCTGGAGCTTGCACCAAGAAGGAAAGTTGCTGACGGCAGCGGATCCAAGGCTCGAGGGTGAGTATGAAGAAGAGGAGATGAGGAGGGTGATGTTGGTTGGGCTAGCTTGTTCACACCCTGATGCGATGGCTAGGCCAAGTATGAGGAGTGTAGTTCAGATGCTAATGGGTGAGGCTGAAGTGCCCATTGTCCCAAGAATGAAGCCATGTACTAGTTATAGCACTTCCCACCTTTTGAAGACCTTGCAAGATAGTAGTAACTCTGACTATAATGCCATGATCACCACCATATCTATCTCCTCATCAGAGGAAAGCTTCAATGACATAGTTTGATGGCAGAAAAAAAAATTATTGGGGATGGGATCACGTTGGTTGGTTTTAATTATTTATTCATAAGTTCATAATGTAGATAGATAGAGAGATGTGTGTATTCATTTCATTTGTTCTTGTATGTAAATCACAATGAACATTGCGATTATAGGCCATAAGAAAGCAAAGAATTTCTGGCAAACTTTTTGGTACAATAATCTTGTAAACTTGATGGAAAGAATGATGGAGGAGTTTTCGAAAAATTACAGGGAAGATAAGAATAATTTACTCATCAGACAATAGATTTGATCACACTAGAAGTTCCAATTGCACGATTACAGTTTATATAGATGCAAACATGCTTTGTTCTTTTTCTTTCCTCTCTTCAATCAGCAACTAGCAACTGAACAAGAGAAATATGATTTGACCCAAAATCAAATATAATTACTTCCCAATTCATAATGATACTATGATAGTAATAACAATAATCTAAGAAATTAAGAATCTTTTGAGGCAGATTCCACTCTCTCAACAAACCCCATTCATCTTGTCATTCAGCTTCTTCCTTTCCAGTACAAACTTCTTCCAAACTGCAGTGATCTCCCTCTGTGTCTCCAGAGCAGTCTTCTTAACCTTGCCATTAGAGCTTGTTGCTGCCTCTTCTCCATTAACCGCAACTACCTTGGGGGGAAGCATATCAAGCTCGTGAAGCACCTTCTCCACATCAGCCACAAGGCGCTCTGCGAGGGTCCTGGAGAAGTCCTCCCGGATGACCACGCGGAGAACGGTAACATGCTGTGCATCCGGGGGCATGGTGTATGCCGGCACTATCCAGCCAAAGCGCCTGAGCAAGTCAGAGACTTGGAATTCATTGAAGCGGCTGCTGTCTTTGAGTGTGAAGGCCACCAAAGGAACACCATCGTCCTTGGAAACAATGTCAAAGCGCCCTGTTTTCTCAAGTCCATCCTTGAGCACTAACATGTTGTCCCTACAATTTTCCATCACATTTTTATATCCCTGCAATATTTTCAGACAAGATTGGTGACTATTGTATGGTATTGTATGTGTTAGTGTGTAAGCCAATGTACCTCATAACCAAGGCGAATTAGTTGGTAGTATTGAGCAATGACTTGACTGGAACCTGCATTGCATATTTTTGTCAAAGAATGAGAAATGTTAACGTGAAAATCTGCATTGATATGTTACCTTTGGAGAAGTTAAGAGTGAATGTGGGTTGATCAGCTCCGAGATAGTTGATGTGGAAGATGAGTTCCTCAGGCAGGTCATCCTTGCTTCTCCAGATAACCCAGCCAATTCCGGCGTAAACTAGACCGTACTTGTGGCCGCTGACATTGATACTCTTGACCAGCGGTAACCGGAAGTCCCACTCAAGCTCGGGATATAGAAACGGAGCAATGAATCCACCACTGGCAGCATCAACATGAATAGGAGTATCCCAGCCGGTTTGATTGTTCTTTTGAATGAGAAGATCATTTAAGCGCTTGACATCTTCAAACTCACCGTTGAGGGTGGAACCAAGAATAGCAGCAACGCAAATGGTGTTCTCATCAACCAAGTCCACAGCCTTTTCAGGGTCCATAACATAGTATCCATCACGGAGCTTCACCTCCTTCAACTCCACCTCAAAGTACCTTGCGAATTTCTCCCAGCAAACCTGGACATTGGCACCGGTCACAATGTTGGGCTTGTCATAAGGCTTACCTTCTTCTTTCCTTTTGTTCTGCCATTTTCTTTTGAATGCCAATCCAGCCAGCATTATGGCCTCCGATGATCCAACCGTCCCAACACCAACGGCAGTTTCTGAATCTCCAAGTGGCGCATTGAATAGATGAGCTATCATGTTTACACACCGATTCTGCATCCATATTAAAATTTATTCCTATGTCTCCCATTTGAAAATTAAGGGACTAAGGCTTAATAAACAAAGATTCAGGACTAAACAAATATGAGAACCAATTTAGAATTTGTTTTATGGGAAAGTATACAGCAGACAATGTGTTTAGTGAATAGCGTAGTTATCTTCACATTATTTAGGAAAGTCATTGTATACTTTTAAAATTAGAAATTTGCTAAATACACTAAAAAATAAAAAAATTATCAACTTAACGATACTCAAACAAATATTTAAAATGAATGTGATTATAATCTTAGTTACCAATATCACAATAGTACCAAAACATTAAAGTGTCTTTGGTTTATGTTCTCATTTTTTGTTTTTTTTTTTAATATTTTCATTTTTTAGAATTTTATAAAAAAATAAAAATACAATTTTATTATTTTTATTATTTTTTTTATAAAATCTAAAAAACAGAAACTGTAAAAAATAAAAATACAGGCCAAAACGCAGTTTCGGTTGAGGAAGGGAAAATTGGAGAATAAACTACGTTTCTACCTACAAATCACACATTCTCCATGAGCCCCTATAGAAGTAGCCAATCAACTAGTAAATTGAGGATTCTCAAATATCTCATAACAAATATTCAACACTTTAATTTGGATAAAATGAAATATTTAAATGAACCTATCCAACGCAAATGAATATATATTATTTTCTTTCTTTTAAAAAAAGAGAATACCCGAGTTTAAATTTTATCTGTATCTATATTATATCAATTATACTAGATATATGTTAAAATTAATTACTAAAATTAATATTAAGTATAAAATATATGTTAAAATATAAAATATATATTAAAAATAAAACAAATAATATATATATGTATATACACATAAATATATGATAACTAATTTTTGTGTGTAAATAATATTTTTAATATTATATATATATATATACTAAACATTAAAAGAATTGGGATCTGACTTCCTCTTTAAAATATCTTTCATTATATATTTTTTACAAAAAATATTAATTTTAAAATTTAAATCTAAAATTTTTAAATTAAATTATAAATTATTTATCCTCTCAACTAATTGAATCATTACATATTGGTTTCAAATCGGTGTGTAATAATAATAAGTACTAATAACAATAATATTCGAACATCATTCGTTTTTATGCGAGAAAAAATATACATTTTTAAAAATAATACATAATACTTTTAATAAAAAAAACATGGGCCCATCTCAGGAAATCAATATGGAAATTGAAAGAAATAAACATAATTTATGGGTCTATGCCTCTACGGCATAACTTGTGGCTGGATTGGAGGACTCCGTCCACTCTGCCGACAGCTTGAAAGTTGAAAGAGTGTTCGAAGATTTCAAAAACAACAAAGATGGATTCATAAAGGAAAAGTAAACAAATATAATATACTTACGGGACTACTATCTTCCACCAATCATAGAATTTTATTTTATTTTCCACTAAGAGCGTATGATTTCTTTATTTGCTTTATGTTATCTTTCTTTCTAACACCCTTGACCACTATCAATAATTTGGTAGTTGAATTTTAAAACAAGCTGAGAAGGATTCTACCAAGAATACAAAAGTCCAACTTGTCGATGCAATCCATGAGTTTGACCGATATTTTTATAAACAGATTAACGAGCTAGCCCGTTCCGTGAGAATGTGAGATTAATAATAACTGTAGGATTAGGAAAAGTAAAATAGCGTCTTAATAACACACGTTAATTATTTGTGTGTGAGGAGTAGAATGAGTAGAGAAAGTTATTAGCTGAGATAATGGGATCCTCTGGCCAGTAATTAACGAACCCCTATATGATGTAGTTGTAGCGTATAATAGAGGGAATATCTGGTATCATATTGATGGGGTCGCTGTCGCATTAACAAGTTGCGCAAAGGAGATATAGAAAGATAACTAGATACAAAGTAAAGTCTAGTTCCGATGCATTATTATTTTATAGTGTGGTGCAGTGGTAGTCCAATAAGAACACAATCATATTTCTATATCATTATATGAACAAAAATTTTAATTTAAAAACTACAGATTATATACTCTCATGTCTCATATAACAAATTCTTGCAATAATCGAACGACAGAGTAGTAGTTTTTGTTGATCATCTACACTCGTATTTTAAGCAATCAAAGCAACCCAACTATTTTCAGTATTTTGTCTCAAATTATGTTATTTGTCAATTTAAAGAAATATCAAATTAAATTTTGTTTTGGATAAGACTGTACCAATTCAACCACTGCGTATTTAAATGTTTATGTCTCATTTGGAGTGAATGCTAATGCGTTAAGTTAGATTGTTAGATGATAGAGAATGTAATAATAATACTTCAAAAATAAATTAAATAAACATATTATATGAATGCAATCAATGCATACTAAATTTATCATTATATATTTATATTTATTTATAAATATTAACTTATATATTTTTTCAACTATTTATATAAATATGGTTAAATTACTTTTGAATTTCTACTATTTATATAAAATATAATAAAATAAAAAATTGCAACAGTCCTAGTCTAATTAGAACTTAGAAGTGGTGAAGGTAAAGCCTCCCCCGCGTTTAGTTAGTAGTTAGTAGCAATGGAAATTAAAAATTGTTAGAAAAAAAAATAAGCACGACACTGTTTGCAAAAAATGAAATGAATAAAATAAAATATTTGACTTGCCTGGAGCTCAGTGGTGACAGGGTATTCATCCATGTCAACGTAGTTCTTGTTAATGGCAGCCATTATCAGCTTGTCGCACTCCGGTTCCATCCACGTCGTCACGAACGACGCCAAGTTCAGTCTGGGATTTCCGTCCAGCATCAGCTCGTCATTTATTATCTGGTACGCGGCGTCTTTGGGGATCGACTCCTCCGGCATCTTGAACCTGCACGTACGATCAGATCAGATCCATAATCATCATCGATAAGGATCACTGCTTGATTCATTCTTGTTACTGTACCTGGGAAGTGAGGTCCTCACATAGCGTGACGCAAACGTTGAGTGCACGGAGACGTCGCTCTCAGATGCCGTCTTCGACAGAACCATGGTGGAGAGAGACAGAGAGAGCAGGAAACGGTGACGACTGATGAGTTTTTGAGAGTGGTGAGTGGTGTCTCAAGACACACACCGCTCATCCTTTTAAATACCGCGGCCGCTCTCTTAATTTAATCAAATTCCTTCAAAATTTTATAATTTATTTTTTTAATCAATATTCAATAATTTTTTTTTATTTAATTACTCTTGGTCGTTAAATTTTTAATTATATTTTTATATTATTTTTAATTTTATAATTAAACTTTTTTAATGTAAAAAATATTAGAGTTATTTAAATATTTTTTTATAAATTGAAGATATTTATAATTTTAACTAAATTTTTAATTACATCTTTTTTAAGAAAAATATTCTATTAATTTTAATATTTTTGACATAAAAAATTTAATTATAAAATTAAAAATAGTATAAAAATTCAATTAGAAATATATAAAAATTTAATTTTAAATTTAGTAAAATTGTAGTACTAAGAATAATTAAATCATTTTTTTTTTCAAGTTGTGTTCCAAAATTCCTTATGATTAATCGATTCACATCTCTCTTTATGAGTTATATTTCTCTTACTAATATCATTAATAATAGTATTAAATAAGGTTTTTACTTTTTAGTCTAGTTGAAGTTTTTAATTTATAACTACATATATTGCAATTATTTTCTTTTGAAAACACTTTATTGGTGATGAGAGTTAACAATTACCCTTCAAGCCAATGAGTTATAGCTCAAATGGCATAGTCTTCCCATACTCAATTAAGAGGTTACGAGTTCGAATCTCCTATCTTTAGTAAAAAAAAAAAGAAAAAAAAAATCACCCTTCAAATGATCTTTTTTGTTTATTTTTTTTAACAGACCAAGTTTTTATGCCTTGCGATTTGTTTTTCGTATATACAACGCAATATTTTAAAAATTTTGAACATGTACTTAAATGTAAATTCCTTAGCGGTAATGAATTCTTAACGTAAGGGTATTTCATTTTATTGAAAACATGAGTTAACCTGAATTGTACTACATTTTGGACTACTATTGTCTATGGATTATGAGTCGTTTTCGTTTCGTTAAACAAAACAATCACGCTATATGGAAATTTGTGGAAAACTAAAATACTATTAACATTTCTTTATATAAATTTCTGCTTATAATTAAGGATTTGCAATATGTTTTATATTTTTTCAGTTTACGGCCTGTTTTATAACGTGATTATTAATTTATTTTTTTAAGTTATGCTACGTGTATACCAAAATCAGCTATCAAAGTCAGCCACCAGTATAAAATATATGTTGAAATATAAATACACATTGAAAATAAATTAAACCATACATGTATTTATATCTAAATACATTAATGGCTGATTTTAGTGGCTGATTTTAATGTACAAATAGTATTTTTCATTTTTTTATTTATCAACTTTGTGGAGGTGGAAGTGGAACAACAATAATTGTACAGTTAGTAAAATTATAAGTATTTTTTATTTTAATTAAAAACTTTTTTATTAAAGTTTTAGTAATAATATACGATGAAAAACATTTTTTTTTAATTTAGATTAAACCCATATATCCCAATTCTTTTGTATATAATAGATGTCAAAATTAATAAAACATATATTTTTTTGACAAAATTAATATAACATAAACTTCTTTGAAAAGAATGGTATAGTTATACAATATATTTAGGATTAATAGCCAAATCTATTATATATCTCTAATTTTACAATTAAAATGTGTCACATGTCATTTTTTTAATGCAATTAGAATTAAATATTTCTCTCAAAAATTAAGAAATTTTCCTCTCTTCCTTACTAATTTTACAATCAAAATATACCACATGTCATCCTTTCATTATAATTGAAATTAAATTTTTCCTTCCAAAACTAAAGAATTCTTTCTTCCTCCTTACTAATTTTACAACCAAAATGTATCATATGTCACTCCCTAATTGTAATTGAAATCAAATCTTTCCCTATAAAATTAAAGAGTTTTCCCTTCCTCCATCTTCCTTTCTCTATTTCTCTCATTTCTTCAAATATTCTATCTATTTTATATATCATTATCAATATCAATGATTAATTACTAGTTTGACAATCAAAATGTGCAACATGACATTTTTTAATTGCATTAAAATTAAAATTGAAATATCAAAGTTGAAATTGAAATATATCTATATTAGTATCATATATTACTATCTAATTAATAATCAAATGTGTCGCATGACACTCTCTTATTAAAATTGAGAGAAAATATTTTTTTCTTAAATTAATAAACTCAATTCCTAAATCCTCTCATCTACCTCTCTCTATTTTTTTATTTCTCTCTACTATTTTTACTTTATATATAATTTATATTTTATATTAGTAATTTGACAAATCAAAATATATCATCCAATATTTTTTACAATTAAAATAAAAATTTTCTTCCAAAATTAATAAATTCTCACTCTCACTCTCATTCTTCATCTTCATCTTTTTCTCTTTTTTTCATTCTCTATTTTTTCTATCTTTTTGTTCTACAGAAACAAAATTAACAAAATAATATAATTCAAATAAAAATTATTATTATTATTATTATTATATAGTTTTTTAGTTTTTTATTTAGTTTTAAATTTTTACCACTTATTTTTTTAATCTATATTTTTATTTCTCTTCTTTCAAATATTTATTACATATAATTTGGAGAGAATACTAATATTATAATTAAAAGTTAGAATCAAGATTCAATTGTTTTAAAAAAATTAATTTTGCGTTAATTTTATAACTATCAGTATAATTTTTTATACTAATATCTAATTATATTTTTATATACATAGAGAGAAAAAATATTATTTTTAAATAGTAAGTATAAAAATTAATTATTTCTATTTGTGCAACAGACTTAACACCTAATTAAATATAAAATTATACACGTTAAATTATTTTAAATTTTAGATACCAAATGTTAAAATTAATTATTAATAAAAAATTAGACTTTTTCATATAAAAATAATACCTAAAAGTTTTATTATTTAATTTTTTATCTATAGATACTTTGATATTTTTAGTCAAAGACTTTTGTCAATCTACGACTTTTGTTGTAAAAGTAATTTGATTTTATAAAATCTTTTGTGCCATGAATAAAGTGGACTGTAATTTTAAAAAATTTATATTCGCATAATGTTATTACGGGTAAAAATACTAGTTAGTCTTTAAAAGATGGTTCGTTATTCAAATTTATCATTGAAAAATTTTATCAATCAAGTTAATCATTCAAAAATTATAAACTAATCATTTTTGTTTTTTAGTCACTCAATTAGTAATTTTCATTAACAATTGATGATATAAAACATTAACTCACATCATATATGACACCTAACATATTCAATTAAACGTTGAATAAATATATTTATAAAAATTTTGCCAATTTAGTGTGATTGGATTATATTAAGATTATGATTTATATAATTGTGAATTTATGTTGATAGTTAATATTTTATATTATTAATTATTAACGAAAATTATTAATTGAGTGATAGAAGAATAAATATGATTAACTTATAATTTTTAATGAACTAATTTATTTGATAAAATCTTTTAATGACGAATTTAGAAAATAATCTATTTTTTAGAGATTAATTTTTTTTATTAACTCGTTTATTTAAGAAAATATCTATATCTGGAAATAAATTACCTTAGTTGACAAACATATTGAGAATAATAAGAACAATGGACAAAAGTCACAATACAAAACATTGATGATGACAAACGTTTTTTTTTTCAGTAAATGCTTTCAAACACGGGAAAATGTAATTAACTAATTATAGTGTAAGCATGATATTTAATTTGACCACCACTTGTAGTCTGCAAATTAGATTAGACAGTGGGCACTGCAATTTTGATATTTATTAGCGAGATAAGGCCTACTGAAACGCTGTTTGCCTCTGTTGAAAATTATATGTAACAACCATCCAAAGGGAGTAATCCTTATTTTTCAACCTTTTCTTCCTCTCATCAAATGAGAGAAATGATAACTTGGTCATTGCTTTTATCTTAATTACTCTTAAAAATGATAACGTGGACCTAAAAATACTTTTGAACAACTATGCACATGTTAATTTGATGGTGAAACTCAGGTGCAGTCAACTTCACGTGAAGTTAATAGTTGATAGCTGTTAGATGAAAATTTAGTCAAATTAGTCAAATCATTTAACGACTCTCAGTTATCAACTTCACGTAAAATCGACTGCACCTGAGTTTCCACCTAATTTAAATCACATAAAATTAACTGATATACGATGAATTTTGACCCCTTCTCTTTAAACAAATTGTAATATAGTATTCTCTAATTCTATAGATCAAATACTAATCCATTTACAAATCTAAATTTTATTTAAAAAATTGCTGCTGATAAATAAATTATTGCATAAATAAAACAGAATTTAAATTCTCCGTATTTATTTAAATAGACAAAAAAAATAGACCACTCAACTAATTTAGATTGGTTAAATTATAGGTTCTTAACTGGTAATTATCTTTAAAATTTAAGTGATTATTCTTTAAGGAAAACTTCCAAACATTTGGGGCAAGAAAGTGGGGGCTTTGGGGGCCTATCGACCAGCTTGGACAACAGTGCCTCCTCCATGGCAAAAAAATTATTGTTGCTTGAGCCCACCCTCACTTGTACTATTTGGGGGAAAAGTATTTTAATTAATGATGATCATAGATCACCATCACTATCTATTTCTTTTCTCTTTCATTATCTTTTGGCAAAATAAATCTGTTACAAAGGCGATTCTTATGGATTTTCTTACTATTATATTGTTTTTTGCTCTAAAGAACTTTCCTTCTTTAATCAGCTGCAAGGGAAGGGTGGGATATATCTTATCTTAGTTATTGTATTAATAATGATGTTGTGTCGTTATTAGAATCTTAATCATACATCTGTTGATCACGTTCTCATTTGTGTAACAACTAACAACATATAAAATTTGATGTTAACATTTAATATTGATTATTGGGAGATCAATCCCTTTTTATATTGCACTTTAATTTGTGATTATGCAACGTGGTAAATTTCTTTGAAAAGTAAATTCGGGCCGGCATTCTAGACCTCTGTAACTTTGGTAGCATTTGGTATAGAGATAGAGATAAAAAGACCGAGACTGAGAGATAAAAATTAAAGGACAAAAATTGAAATAAATTTTAATATTCTGTTTGATGCAAAATGAGAGATAGAAATTGAAACAAGAATAAAATTCTAATTTAATTTGCACAAAGGATAAAATTTGAAATTAATTAATTGAAATGAGAGTATTTTAGGTATAAAATGTTACTAAAATTATCTCTAAAAATTTTAGTCCCTTGTGTCCCTACTTTTTGAAAGTACTAAAATACTAAAATTTTAAAGATAGAGACAAAAATTTTAGTACCAATTTTTGAACCAACAAATATGATAGTAAATCTCGATCTCTCAGTGTCAGTATCTCGAAACAAACTATACCTTTGTGCTTATTCTCGCTCGGTCCAATTATTTGTTAAGCAAATTAGAAGGTCGAATAATGAAAACACTATAAATAAAATAAAAAACCAAATTAAACATGCAGATTCTTAGCACTTTTTTTTCCCTCTTAACGTGCACACACTGTTCCATTGCTATCTTCGGATTTTAAAAAAAAATAATTAGTCAGACTAATTAAATGCAAATTTGACTTATAAAAATTGAACTCAATTCAAGGATCAACTCAATAATATAATCGAAATCATTTATAAAAAACTGAAATTCGATTCACAAAAAATTCCAAACTAATTCAAATGCACAAAAGCATAAACATAATTATAATTCCATATAAATAAATTACAATTTATATATATAAAAAACTATTAATTATATATTATCTATCTATTAATTATAATTCGTATCTTCAATCAAAATCATACTATAACACCAGTGGTAGAACTTGAAAAAAAATGGAAAGCAAAAAATTGTAATATAAAAATTATATAATAATATTTATATTAAAATAAAACTTATAAATATAATTATTTTTAAGTTTATTACTAATATAGTAATAAATAAATAACTATATAGACAGATATTATAAAATATTTAAAAAAATTCAGAATTAAAATTGTAAAATAAATAATTATATAGATAAAAAAATTAATCTTACTACAACTAATTCTAATATTAAAATTGTAAAACCTAGTTAATAATGAGAATAATAAATAATAATAAGAATAAAATTTTGATTTGTATTAATAAGCCAATAAAACTTTTGATTTGTAAAAGTGTATTGAAACCAAAGTTCAAGATGTTATTGTAAAATAAATAACTACATAAATAAAAAAAATTCATTTTACTATAACTAATTCTAACATTAAAATTATAAAATTTTATTGATAATGAACATAATAAATAATAATAAAAATGAGATTTTAATTTGTATATATAAATAAACTAATAAGATATTTTATTTGTAAAAGTCTATTAAAATCTAAATTTAAAATATTAATGTTTAAAATTAAAAATAATTGAATAATTAAATACAGAAAATGAGAATTAATCTTACAAATTTATTATAAAAAAATGAAACTTAAACCAATTAAACTATATGTATTCTTTTATATTAATATTACTAATTCTTTTATAAAAATTTTGGAGGTCTTGACTAAACTCTGCCGCTGATAACAACCATATACATGCTGTCGTTCATATACATATTTTTCTTATTAAATATACTGACTTTTTTGGCATTCTCCTTTATATATTTCTATATTGGTCCTTTTAAATAAATATCAATAATGGTCTATCTTAATTTTGACTATGTGGATTGTAAATATGTTAAATTAGAAAGACCATAAGTGGTCCTTTTACGAAAATGAAAAAGATCGTTACTAGACCGGCTCATTCAGCCATTCAAGTAAACATAAATTGTTTCGTATTGGTCAAGTAGTGATGTATCATTACATAAAAATCACATGAAAAAACTCTCATGTAGAAATCCTAAAGAAGGTAACTGATATTCAAGAGGCTTTATTTTAAAAGAAGGAAGAGACGAAAAACCTACCTCTCAAGTATTGGGTTACTCTCAACGCAGATGATTCATCAAATGGAAAGTGGGTACGGGGATTTTCTTTCTTTATTGCTGATAAATGGAAAGCTTGTTGAATGTAAGAATTTTAATCCATTTTTATTTAATTTTCCCTAGTTAGTGTTTGTTACATGCCTCTTTGCCACATAATAACGAGCGATCCTAAGAACCAAAAGGGTATTAGCAAAAAATCAGCCAAAATATTTTTAGGTAAGTTCAAAATCTCTACGAGTTAATATATATGGATGTTTCTTCTGCTAAGTATCAGAATGTTTCTTTTTCATACTAAATGGATGTTCTTTTATATATTTTTCAAATTTTTTATTGCAAATGTGAATGTCTCTATTTCTTTAAGAATTTTATTTTTTTTAATTTTATAGATATTTAATTATTTTTGCTAAAATAGAACTGGATATTTCTTTTGTTAAGTATTAGGATATTTTTTTTTCATATCAAATGAATATTTCTTTTATATTTCTGTTGTTCTTGCTGAGTTTGGCCGGTGTATAGCTCGTCCGTCGATGAATATCTTCAAGCTTCTCGTCGGGATGAGTTATACGTCGGCAAGGAAAGAACAAGGGGGTGGGTACCTGCAAAAGACACTCCGACGCTCAAGTCAGTAAGTGTTTAAGAGGTATATGAATAATTCTATGAATATAGAATGTAAGACATGATATGGAACTTATAGAACTTATCATGTTGCCTCTATGAATATAGAAGGTTCCTTTTATAGGCACAAAATTGATGAATAGAATTGATGTTATGACTGTTTGGTCATTAAGATAGAAATGATGGTCATTAAGTCGGTAATGAAGGTGTCAGTTACAAGCAAAAGAATGAATGATAGTTAACGCCGAGTTTATAATTCATAATGCATAATAAAGACTGAGTTATAAGGTGACGGATCATCTGTAATTGTGTAGTTTGTAGTCTCTTTAATCATCAAAACGGCACCTAATATCCCATAACACAGCTTTGCGTTGCTATAACCAACAATCATGGTGCCCCAAGACACAGAATCTCGTTCTGACATTTCGTCGAACAATTCCCGCACGTGCGTAGTCTCACTAATTTTAACGAACCCATGAACCATGGCATTATAAGAGACAACATCCCTGTGAGAACTCTCGTTGAACAGCTTGTGGGCATCGTGGACGCGGCGATGGAGGGAGTAAACGCATATGAGGGAGAAAGGATAGGCAAGAAAGCCGAATTTGAAGGCCTAGGAGTGTAAGAAGGGAGGAGGGAACATGCTTTGAACGCAAAAGGTAAGGTGTGGAAGTCAGGGGCGAGGGAAAGGCGACGGAGGGTGACGAAGTTGTATAGGGCGGAGGATGGGGAGGAGAGGAGGGTGTAGGTCGCGGTGATAGAAGAGGAGTGGGTCGGTGATAGAAGAGGAGTGGGTCGCGGTAAGGAGGCGGAAAGGGCCTGACGGTGAGAGAGAGAGAGAGGTTTGTGTGTGTGATTGTTGGAGGTGAGTAGGTTAATGTGAGAGAGAAGAGGAAGGTTGTTTTTATAAGTTTTAATTAGGTTTACTTAATTAATTTTAAATTTTTTAAATTTTGAATTTAAAAAATTTAAAATTAATTATTAATATAAATTAATGTGGTTTTGTTTAGTTTTTGGCTGATAACCTCTTGGTTTTATATTCTTTTCCACATAATAAAATAGTATGCGCTTTACTTCATAAACTTCGATATCAATATTTTGAAATATTTATTTTCAATATTATAGTGGCTAATGAGATAAAAAACGACGTCATTTAATATAAGTAAAGATTTGGAAGGGTGAACGGAAACAACCAAAAAACCGCAAGTCCAATATGAACAACGGTATGTCTACGGGTGACAATTTTTGGGTAGGGCGAATTTTTATTCTATCTAATCCTGTTTTGTTTTTGTCGCCTTTTTATTCCTTTCATTTAAAATTTATATAACTATTATTACATTAATAACATAAATTAAAATAAAAATTTAAATATAATACAATATTATTAATTATTTTATATATATTACATATATTATGTATTAAAATTATATATATATATATATATATATATATAGAGAGAGAGAGAGAGAGAGAGAGAAAGAGAGAGATAGGTAGGAGTGGGTATTTTTTTTTTTTTTTGAATAGAGAGCTCAACACTCACGTGAAGCGAACAAACAAGAGTAAAATAAGATAACTCCTATGTCATTTTCGATATAGCCATCAATAACATGAGCTATTTACAACACCACTCCTTAGCACATGAAAATGTTTGAGCCACACAATCTACAACTCCTATTGTCTTTCTCTGAAAGATGACATCATTCCGTCGTAACCAAATGTTCCATATAGTTGAGTAGAAACCAATTAGCCAACACTTGCGCAGCTCTTTTCTCAACGGCATGGACCTCCAACTGTCAAAGTGTTCTTTCAAGGTACAAGGTACAGTCCACGTCTGTCCAAACTCTGAAATCCAAGCACACCACACCTGCCAAGAGTACTCATAAGTAACAAATAAGTGTTGAATATTTTCTACTTCTTTGTTACACAACACGCACAAAGTATCATTTTGTTGTAGCAGTCCTAGCCTATTTAGCCTATCCTTTGTATTTACTCGGCCTACCAATACAAACCAAGTGAACAACTCCACTCGAGACGGAGCTAGGCCTTTCCAAATGTCCTTTGTGAATCTGTACCTTAGGAGCTCTTCATCCAAAGAATGTTCCTGCAATACCTGCACAAATGAGTTAGTAGAATAAACGCCTTCCTTGCCAAATTTCCACACCACTCTATCTTGCACTTCTACTATCAATTTAACAGATTGCAATACTTGAAGCATTTGGTCTAGTGTATCAGTTTCCCATTGGCGCAATTCCCTCCTCCATTGGAAGTGCCAAACTCACTCTATCCCATCCCAAAACTCGCATTCCCCAATTACTGATCCTTTTTGGTTTGAAATCAAGAAGAGTCTCGGATAGGCATCTTTTAGCTTTCCCACTTGGAGCCACGTATCCTCCCAAAATCTAGTGGATCTACCATCCCCTACTTCTATAGCAAGGCCATCAATAATCTTCTGCCTTAGATGTTGCTCCTTTATTTGCACTTGACATATGTCTCTCCATGGGGCACCTCTTTCTGGTAATTCCTGAGTCGACAATAAGTGATTTGGGTTCAAGTTATTACAGGAACATATAATCTTCTTCCATAGAGGACATTCCTCCTTTGAGAACCTCCACCACCATTTAAACAGCAGAGCAGCATTTCGGACTACCGCATCACCCACACCCAAACCTCCTAGCTTCTTTGGTGCCTGAATCATCTCCCACTTTACAAGAGCCATACCTGGTCGCCCATCATCCTTCCCCCAGAAGAATCTCCTCTGCAGTGAGATGATTTTACGTGCCACCCCTTTTGGCATCTTATAAAAGCTCAGGTAATAAATCGGCAAGCTATTAATAACCGACTTTATGAGTACCAGCTTCCCAGCCTTACTAAGGACCTTTGCTTTCCACAAGCTGAGCTTCTCTTCCACCTTGTCTATAATTGGCTTCCACATTTTTACCAATCTCGGATTTGCTCCTAGATTAATTCCAAGATACCTCACCGGTAGAGCCGCCTCCTGACAACCCAGTAGCTGACACATCCATCTAACCCACTCCTGACTGCAGTTTACGGGTATCAAGTTGGACTTCTCGAAGCTAATGCTCAACTCGGACATCATTTCAAAACACCTCAGCATCCTCTTATAGTTTCTGACTGTCTCCTCATCCGGCGGGCAGAATAATATAGTGTCATCAGCAAGTTGTAAGTGCCAAATTCTATATTATCCCGACCAACTAGAAGTGGGGAGATTCGACCATTCCTTACCACCTCCCCGATCATCCTGTTAAGCACATCTACCACCAAAACAAACAGAAACGGTGATAATGGATCGCCTTGACGAAGCCCCCTCTCCACTTTGAACGATTTTGACGGAGACCCATTAACCAGAATAGAGATAGAGGCCGTTCTGACACACTCCCTAATCCATGACCTCCATGTTCTCCCGAAGCCCATCTTCTCTAACACTGTATCAATAAAAGACCATTTAAATCTATCATAGGCTTTCTGAAAGTCCAGTTTAATAATTACTGATGCCTTCTTTTTCAATTTTAACCATTGCACAGTTTCACATGCAATTAAGGCTCCGTCGTGTATCTTCCTTCCTTCACAAAGGCACTCTGCGATTCCCCAACTAGGCCAGGCATTACACTCCTCATTCTTCGTGTTAATAGTTTAGAAATGACTTTATAGACACAACCAACCATGATTATAGGTCTGAGATCCTTTATCTCTTTAGCCCCAACGAATTTCGGAGCCAACGCTACCCATGTGACATTAGAATCCTCTGGTAAAGTTGCTGTCTCAAAGAAGGTCATCACAGCTGCAGTAAACTCCGTTCCAATTTCATTCCAACACCTTTTTATAAAGTTCATGTTGTATCCATCACTCTTTGGAGCCTTAGAAGATTCACAATCCCAGACTGCCTCATTCACTTCCTCCACTGATGGTAAAACCTCTAAGGCTTCAGCTTCCTCCCTCTCTAGCCGATTAACTAATCCATCCCTAAAGCTCACACTTGGAGAATCTTCCTGGTGGTACAGACGTTTATAAAAGTCTCGAATGGCAACCTTAATTCTTGCTTGATTCCTCACCAGCCTCCCTTGAATTACTAAAGACTCAATCCTGTTATTTCTTCTTCTTGCTGATGCTATATTATGGAAGTACCTTTTTTTCTATCCATCTCATTAGCGTGTCGGGATCTAGACATTTGCTTCCAGTAGACTTCCTGCCTTTCATACCACTTTTCACAGCACCTCATTAACGCCCTCCTCCTTGCTTCCGTTGTACCATCATAGCTTCCACTACTAACCATATCATCTACCTTCTTTATTTCTTTCTCCAACCTCTTTATCTTCTCAGTCATATCCTCAAAATGCTGCTTATGCCATCTACACAGTGGTGTTGTCAGTGATTTCATCTTCTCTAAAAAATGTACATCACCTAATTCCCCCCACTCCTCCTTCACCATTCTCAGAAAATCTTCATGCGTGAACCAAAAGTCTAAGCTGCGGACGGGTCTTGGGCCATTAAATTTTCTGCTGTCTTCCATAATCAAGAGACAGTGATCTGATAAACCTCTAGGGCCTCCCCTTAAACGCAATTTTGGGTACACATCAAGCCACTCCACAGAAACTAGACACCTGTCAATACGAATGCATAACTGTCCTCTAAACCATGTATACTTTCGATCATTTAGCACCAAATCAATCAATTCCATATCATTTATCCACGCTCTAAAATCTTCCACAGACGCTGATAATTTTGTTGCTCCTTTTCTTTCTTCCATATGTACAATTTCATTAAAGTCTCCCAAACAACATAACGGTACCTGACACAACCCTGCATTATAACTCAACTCTTCCCAGACGGATGCTTTCTCAGCTCTTTCATGCGGTCCGTATACCAAACAAACAGCACAATAAAAATTATCTTTTACCACTACCCCTTCTACACACAGCCATCTATCCCCTTTATAACAATTAGTCAATTTAAAAGCCGCCTCATCCCATATTAAAAATAATCCTCCAGAAGCCCCAATTGAGCTTACAAACTCCCAACAAGCTCTATCTCTACCCCAGAGGCGAGCTACATCAAAATTAGTCACAAGTTCCTTCTTTGTTTCTACCAAACTCAGCATATCCAGCCTAAATTTACTTTTAAAATTCTTCAGCATACCAACCTTTGCAGTACCTCCCAATCCCCTAATATTCCATGAAGTTATAATCATTTCAGAAAATTATTACACACCTGTTTTCGAGTTTTTGGCCTGCTTCTTCGAACTTTTTCTTTTTGCTTTGCTTGTCGTCGCTTCAAAGCCATCGCTTCATTCTGCTCCTGCAAAATAGCTATAATATCCTCCTCATCGCTGCACTGAGCACCTGATTTTACAGCTAGCTTCTAAACCTCTTTATTGTTAGCCATTTCCTCTTCCCAGCTCGGCCTTTGTTCTTCACTGTGATTGTCAGTATCACCCTCTAATTCAGTCCCCAGCTCCATACCTGGTTGTGTACAGTGATCATGCTCTTTTTCTTGTGCGCTGCTGTTTACCTGAGCCAAGGCTGCCATCACGATTTCCCCCTCCTCCAATCCCACGCCAGTATTGCCACCTATTTGCTGCTCATCCTCTGATGCATATTGGCTTGTAACCCTGCCGTTGATATTGCCATGGCTCTCATCTCCAAGAAGCCGCAGTCTTCCTTCCAAGTTACAGATCCCTGGTTGTTCTTGGCTCGGTTCTGTGTTTATTCCCCTTCTCTTCCTGCATCGCCGTTGTTCTCCCACGTCGTTCCTGACTTCCCCATCACTAGTCTTCCTTCCCGCAAGCATCTCCGCCGCCTCCTCTCGTGCGGCCTCCATCGGCGCGAGCTTCTACCCACAGCCCTCCTCCATATCGAGTATTGATCCTACCCCTGAGTCCCTCACCCGATCATGACCTAGCTGCTGTCTCTCATTCCGGGTCGTGATGGATGCCAGGTCAGCGCCTACCCGGTTTGGCCCGATTCTTCCTTTTCACTCCGTTTCCTTTACTCTCCATAATGGGCTTGGCAGCTGCCAGCCCAAATCCATATCTTGTGCCATCACAATCTTGATTTCCATTACATCCGTAATAATTATGAGATATTGTTTCTTCAGAATCCATCTCATCATTAATATGAGATGATCCCTGAGAATCTTCCCCCTCCTTTAAAGTCACGTAACTGCCGTTTCCAGAGTAAAGATTTGAATTCTGATGATTCCATTCATTCAAATTTACACATGAATTTACCAATCTATCCTTTTCTTGTTCAGCCATTCTATTGTTTATCGTCACCAGAACTGCCGCCTGGTCCCAAGCAACCTCCGGCCGTTCGTCGCACTATTCAATATGCCACCATGTTCTTCGCACTGCAACTCGCCTCCATCTACTCTATTCCTATCCACTGTCCCTTGCTTTCTCTCTCGAAAGCATTCTTCTTGATATACCTCTCCCCCCACTTCGCGTACAAGGACGTCAAATCCGCTTGCACCTATTGTAACGTGTATCCGTTCGTTAATCATATCGAAGACACACGTATCAATCAGTACCCGACCCACACTAAACGAATTGCATGATTCAGTTAGCTTATCACATACCACGACCTCTTCCCATTGCTCTCCAATTTTAAGAAAAGTGTCGCTAGACCATGCGTGTAATAGAACTCCATAACAATCCAACCAAACTCTTCTAGACTCACTCCTCTCCGTCTCGTCCCATCTCCATACCATATAAAACGTCTTTAATAAGTCGTTTATTCTAAAGGTGTAAGCTTCCTCAACACTAAACACAGATTCGAACGTTATCAAAGCTTTATATGCTCTCAGCTCCCTTACGTGCGTTACACCTGGCCATTTGTTATGAACCTTTTGCTTCAAGGCAGTAAAATCGATCGCCTGCTTCGTCCCCCCGACGATACTTCTCTGTAGCCAGGAAACATTCTCATTGACTATCGGTACTTCTACCTTCTTTGTCCATCCATTATTATTCGGATCTTTGGTGGGAGTACAAGACGGCTGTCTCACCCTTATCTCTTCTGTTCCTTTCACACTCCTTGGCTGTGAGTTGTTTCCTCTGGCATTCTCTCTGGTGATGACCTTCACTTCTTTGTCCGTTGTATTCCGAATCACCGCTCTCCTTCTATACTTCGCTTCTTCTGACAAACAGTCTTTTTCCTCTCAACATCATATTATTCATATTTGCAACAGCTTTCAGAGCTCCTCCTTTTGTAGTGTATCGCACAAATGCAAACAGATAGATATGTCCATTTTTGTTCTTTCTCGACAGATATATGTCGATGATTCTACCTGTCCATTTGAACATATGAAACAATTCTCTTTTCGATATATCCTCTGGCAAATTGTCGATGAAGATGGAAAAATAATCACGCTCCAATCGTTGATACGCTTCTTTATTCCAAACCCTAGAATCTTTATCATGTTTATTGGAATTGGTATTTCTCCCCATGTGTTTTCCCACCTCACTCGCTCTCGGTTTCTCTCTCGATCTCTCATATCTCTAGGTAGGAGTGGGTATTACTTAAACTTGATTTTATTCTGTCTCGTAAAAAATCCATTTTGATTGAGTAGAGACAGAATAGGTACTTATGAGTTCGAGTAGTATTGCCACTTTTAGATATGTCTATGTCAGCATTTTTTTAATGGTATAATGACAAATGAATTTTGTTAGAAACTAACTTGAGGTATAACCAATTATACTCAATTAGTTAAAAAATATACTAGTTACATAAAAAAAATACACATAAATATTATTTAAATATTATCTTTTATTCAATTTTAAAAAAATAAAAATAAAAAATAAATAACTTTTTTATTTTTTTGAACATTTGATATATGAAAGTGAATATTCAAATTAATTAAATAATAATAAATTCTTAAAAAAATTGACTAAAAATTAAATTTTAAAAAATAAGTAACATTTTTTTATAAAAAAATAAAATAACTTTCTGCTATTTTGATTTTTTAAATTTTAAAATTAAAAATAAAAAAGAATTAACTGAATTGACTATGTTACAGTTGATTTACTAAAATTTCTAAATTACGGAAATACACTAAAGACTAATTTAATAAACAATATTGGTGACCAAATTAAATTAATTGGAAAATTGGGAGAACAAAATATATTTATTTTATGAGTCCCGCTAGGGAGACAATGCAGTATCTATACAATATATACAATGGAATTTTAATTTGGCCTATTTTAAAATAAAAATGAAAATGAATCATTATTTACCCTAATTGAAACCCTCAATTTCAAATTATCCCTCATTTACCTATTTTGACCGTCAGTAACCCTCTCCCCTCCATCCCCCAAAATCCCACACTGTCGCTGCTCAACCTCCCCCCAACCCTCTCGCTGCCGCCTGCACCCGCAACCTGCCGCAGCTCGGACGAGAATTGCATCACCCACCCCCTTCTGCAGCGCCCAGCTTCCGCACCCGTACCCGGTCGCTGGAAGCAACCGTGGCGCACTGTTCTGGCTGAACATCCCAGCCTTGCGTCCCCTCGTGCCGTGGACCACTCATCGGCGCGACCCGAACAGCAGCTCCCGGACCTGCTTTCCGCGCGTCATCTCTGAGTCAGCCTGCTGCCACGATCCTGCCTCCTGCGTCGGAGAGTTGATGCCGTGACCATTCAACAGTCCAGGGTCTCGTTAGTGTTAAGGCCCCATCTCCGACCGTCGTCAATCATCTACGGTTAGTGGGTTAATTTCCTTTTTTCAGGATTCATCTTTCTGTTGCTTCGTGTTCTAGACACAGTTTAGCCTGCTGAGATGTTTGATTGTACATGGTGGAAAACTGAATACATGCAATTTTAGTAAGTAGGAACATGATGAATAAGATGTTTGCTGAGATTGTTGAAATTAATTTAAGCATAGCCCGGGAAAGTTCGCAAAATTTAGGTAATCTGGTTCAAATAGCAGAATATTTTTCCCTCGCCTGGTTGTCCTTTGCATACAATGTGACGTAAGCAAGCTGACCATTGTCTATTTGTAATTGACCCCTAATTGGATGGTTACTTTAGCAGGATATCGGATGGTTAGTTTTGATGATAGATCTTTTTCTTTTTCTGCATATATGCTGTCTGTTTGTGCTGTTGGTGGTTGTATTGAATTTTAATTAAGAATGTAATAATTGAATAAAAGTTCTTAATTTATTAGATGTTTATTATCAATTAAAATGGATGTTCATTTTACTATGTATACAGATGGTTCGTTTATTCGAAAAGTGGATGTTATTTTACTTATAATATTGATCTTTTGCATTGATTTGCTGAATTCTGCATGTACATGCTCCACTATTTTCTTTTGTTAAGTGGTTTGGGAGTAATGAAGAAGATTTGTATTAGACTTAGTTTATGTTTTCTTGAATTGAAGTTGGGTTTGAGTTAGGCTATTTAAACATGGTGCATGGATGAAATTTTGGTTAATTTGTTAGATGTTTAGTATCAACTAAAACGGATGTTCATTTTCTTTAGAATAAGTTAGTCGGCTGTAAAAGTGATTTGACTATCTCTTTAAGATTAAGGTACTATGTTCACTCTTAAAGTAAACAACAATTAAGTTACATAAACAGAACAAGAAATGATGTTTTTTCTCTCTCTTACAACTACAGGAAATCACAAGAGACAACAAGGTATGATGCAGCAGTAAGGTTGCTGTTGTATGACTTTGGTGGTCACAATCCAGAGTTTGTAGTCCTCTGAACAGTCTTAGCACAAGAGAAAAGGTTGCATGACACTCACCAAACCACACAATTGCACAGATGCATGCATTGAGTTGCATGCTCAGTCTTGTCAATGAATGCATGAAATTTCATGATCGATCTATTGGTTTATAATGTCTAATCATGCATTCAAATGATATAGTGATCCATTAGAAGGTTAAATGTCTTCAATAGAAAATACCATGACATATAAGATGTCTCATAATATGATATTTTGAATTAAGATAAGAACAAATTTAATTTACATATGTTTACAAGTGATACTAAGAATTTAAGATAAATCTGCCAGCATTAAAGAAGTCCTTGAGTTCTTGATGAAATATCTTGAATTGCTCCACAAATGCTTGATTATATTCTCCTGGGTTCTTTGTGATTTCAGCAAGCATAGCTTCTGTTGCAACCAAATCTTCAGGACTACCATTTCGGTGAAGCTTGTTTTGTATAGTGTGCTTAATTTGTAACTGCCAAAAAAGAGCATGAAACAGGCAATCTATCATACATTAAACTGAAATGGGATTACATACTTGAGGTACTGTGGGAAAACAACCTTGAGGTCATATGGGATGTCATTCCGGTGAGCAATATCTCTAGTTCGAGTCAGAGGAGCAGATTCTTGAAGAGCTTAGCCTTGAAGAGCTTAATACTTGTCATCATGATGCAGCATTTCTTGAAGATTCTTTTTATGTTAACACACTTTTAAATCTTGATGACTAATTGTTGACCTTTTAGTATTTCTCTAAACTATAAATTATATATCTCATGTAAATGTTATGTAATAAAAAAATTTTCTTTTAATTTCAAATTAAGATTTTATTTATTTTTCAGTTTAATATCAATGTTTACAAAAATTCTATTTTAATCTATACTTTCTAAACCATAAAACAAAAGAAACACGTGGAGCATGGGGATGCAAAAACCAGAAAATTAAGTAAAGGACAAATGGTATATCTAAAATAAACATCCACTTTAAAAAGAAAGGAACAATTCGCATAGACAGTAAAATGAACATCCACATTAGTTGATAAAAATAACTAAGAAATTGACCAACAATACCACTCGTGCATCATGTTTAAATGGCATAACTAAAACTCAGCTTAAATTCAATCAAATTAAACTAATTCTAATTCAATCCATATAATAAAAAAACTTGCAGGCCATATGCAAACAAAATAAAACGCAGGAAATCAAGTAAAAGATAAATAATATGCCCAAAATAACCTTCTACTTTTGAATGGAAAGAACCATCTGTAATTATAATAAAATGAACATCTGACTTAGTTTAAATAGCTAAAGAAAAATACAATTTAGTACTTGTTTTACAAATCTAAATGTCACATAACTCTGTTATAAGTTAATCACTTATATATATCTAACTACAACAACTCCAAGCATACTTGAATTCAGTGAATGGTACACTAAATCCAATTCTACAATATGACCAAGTTCCGTCTCATCAGTTTTTAGCTCATTCACACCCGTCACTTCCACGACCTGCAATCAAACACAAACAAAAAAAAAACAACCAAAGGAATTAAGTGACATATGGTACTATGACATAAATATTAGCAATATAAACCACCAAGAAAATGACTAATTTAAACAAGATTAAGTGTGTAAAATTTTAGTTTATAATAGGCACTATGCTCACTATTTTTTAACAAATACTTCTAATCAGGCAAAATTATATTAAATTCACTCCAAATCACGTAAACATCTAAATTAGAATGAAAATAACTATTGACCTACCTAGTAAAATGAACATCCGGCCTATATTAAAATTATTTTACACTGAGAGTACATCAAAATTAAATTCTATAATGTATATCTATGCTTCCCTTCATGAAAAGAACCATTGGAGCTCCAAGCCATAGAAAAAAAAATAATGGATATATACAAAATACTATTCTCTCTAGAATATACATTCTTTGCCGCCTATAACTTACATTTTCTGCATTTATTTATGTCAATTTAGTTAGACCATATTATAAGATCTTATCTATGAGTTAAGACTTATTTAAAGACTATAACTCAAAGAAACCATCATAAAATAAAATTCTAAATAGAAGAAACTAGAAAAGAAGCACTTGTACTACCTTTCCAAGAGTGAAAGCAAAGATTGCACAAGCAACACCAGTACCTAAAATAATGATGTCATCGTATCCTTCTGAGACTTTTGGTGGAGTTCATGTACCATTTACTGATGTCTTTATACTTTGTGCATGTGTTGTTGCACTTGGAACACTGGATTTTCTCTTGTTTGATGCAAAACCGTACAAATAAGCACAAACACCAAACCAAAAGCTATGACACTTCTAAAAATGAACATATAATCCACTGCCAAGAATAAGAACAAGGGATTGGTGAAACTGCGAGACATAGTTTGGGAAATAATGAAGAAAGATTAATGAGAACTAAGAATGGTGATACACCTTTTTTGTTCTATTGTTCCTATGACTCTTAACGTGTTACACTCTTCTTTTTTTTAATATCTAAAAAATTTGCTTCAACAATAAATGTATACCAATGCCACATAATTAAATAACAAATAGCAATAACAACAATAAATTAACCACATTAATATAAACACTCACACCGTTATGATTTAGTCCATTAATATCACAACTATGAATAGCTACAAAAAAATGTTATATATAATGATGATTGTAAAGCACAACCAGCATTATAGTAGTTGAAAACCAATTTTAATTTCTCAAAAACTTCAAAGAATGAGTAATGATGCATATGATCATTTATGTTCAAAACCAACATGAATAAACCATTTCATTCAAATCACTCAATAAAATATGGTACGCACTTCTTAAAAATATACCAAATAATTGATAACATCTGAATTTTTAACCAAATTGGTGTTTTGATAAAAAAATCACAAACAAGTGCATAACAAAATTCAAGCTCAAACATAATTAGAAATCACATAAAACTGCACAATTGTAAATTATAATGCCTCATGAGAATAGAATTTAAGTCAAATGCTGGCCATACATAATAATTAAACAAAAAGATTTCATTTAGGCATTTCATCGAACATATGGTGTGCATCATGTGTAAATAGAGCATTCAGTTCAATATAAGCAGCAATCAACCCATAAAATTCAGCCAGCAAACACATTCAATCTAGCAACAGATATTAACTAGTCCTAAGCCTAATCTATATGCAGAAACAAGAATTAAAAGCAATGAAATAAATAAAATAGAAAGAACCGGGGACAAGGAAAGGGATGGAACCTGCGTTGATGAAGGAGAGAAAGAAGAACGGGGGCAATGATGGTGTCGCAGCGGCATAGAACTTAGCCGCTGCTGGGTTGCACTGGGGTGTTGCTCGCCGGAGCTGGCAGGCGCGAACAGGGGCATGGGGGTAGCGAACACGGCAGGGAGAAATGGGGAACGAGGAAAGAAAGAGAAGAGAGAGAGGGTGGGCGCCGGTGGTGGACGGTGGACTGTGTTATTGGGCGGTGGACTGTGCGATCCGAGAGGACGGTGGAAACAGAACAACGGGATACAATGCTTGCCGGTGACCTGTGCTATGTGGTTGAAACAGATGCAGACGGCAGTTCGTTGTTAATGGAGGTCACGCCGTCTTGAAAGAGGGATTGGTAGGTTTGATTCTATAAATCGGGGTAATCCTAATTTAATTCAAATTTTAAATTAAAAAGAATTTAAAATTAAATAATGACCCATAATTTAATTTTAATTATAATTAAACCCCATTGTATGTATTGTACAATAAGACTATTGTCTCCTCATACTTTTCCTTATTATATTGTTAATTAGGATAATTGCATGAGATTTGAGTAGTGAATAGTGATTGACAACAACTGAAATAAAACTAGTTTAAGCTTATTTAGCGGTAATCGAAATCTTGGATTTGAATTATTCCTTGTAGTTGTAGCCACGCTAAACCCAGAAGTTTGTGCATGAATGGACACCATCTTTCTACCACAAACCAAACAACATCGTAATAAGCATGGATACCACATCATCAACAGCGCCACCTTCACCCCCTCGTGTTCGTGGCATGTTAGATTCGTTGATCGAATACTGCCATATTCTAGAAGGTTCTCAAGCCTTCGCAAACGTTGGTCTCAGTGCTAACCATTTCATACACCGGCTTCTCACATTGCAATCATGCCTCCGCGACAATGATCGTGATCCGCAACAACATTGTTGTTCCAAGGTTATGGACCTGTCCTATGATCTGGAAACCTTGTTCGAGGACATTGAGCTTCAACAGCACGTGGGATCTTCTTATTCGTCTGACCCCCCTTTTTGGTCTCAATTGTTAGCTACACAACACAAACTTGTTCATCAAGGTTCTTCTTCCACTCTCTATGGTACTTCACAAAGGCTTGCTTCCATGCTCAAACTCTTAGACCAACTTGTTAATGAAATCAAACCCTTTGCTTGTTCGCTTCCACTTCCTAAAACTCAAATTCATGTTATAGTGCAAAAACCCCAAATTGGAAATAACTACCATGGTCTTAAACAACTCATTCATGAAAATCAAAGTCCTAGTAGTAGTGTTGGTTTTGATGATAATCATGGTTGTGTTTTGAGGTGTAATTATTGTACTTCCTTAAGTTTTTCTTCTTTGAGAAGGGGTTTTGGTTTTCTTCAGTGTTCTGCTCCATTCAAGGACCTAAAGCTCCCACCTTGTTGGAAGGATTTAGGGTTTCCATGGTATCTTAAACAGTGTGTTGAATTTTACAACTTTGCTTCTACAAATTTTCCTTCGAGACCCAATAAGGAAACAATTTTGTTGTTGTGGATAGCAGAGGGATTTGTTCAGCAGACACATGGAACAAGCTTGGAGGATGAAGCATCTCACTATTTTGATGGTCTTTTGCAAAGGGGTGATATAGAAAACCAGTTCAATCATCAATTCCCAATTGTACCAAAAGGGTTTTTCTGCTTTGACAATTCAAATGGTGGCACTGATAATGATAATCTCCCACAACATGAGCATCATGTGTGCATGCCATGTTTTTCTGAATCACAAATGGAAACAGTTTCTAACCTCCCAAATTCTAATGTTTTTCGATCTTTCTTTGTGTTTAGCCAAAACTATAACTATTCTTCCAACACACTTCTTGAGGATCACCACTACTGTGACAAGGTCATGTTACCCTCAATGGTTTTTCTCAAATTAACTAATTTGAGGGTGTTGATTCTGTATGGAATTGGTTTTTGTATTGTCCCTGAGTACATTTGTGGATTGTTACATCTAAGATACCTTGATCTCTCTAACAATCCTCTTAAAGAGTTGCCTGATTCGCTCACTAATCTGCTTCGCCTTCAGACATTGAAGATTCTTCAAACTTACATCACAAGCCTTCCCAAGAATTTGTACAAAATGGTAAATTTGCGCCACTTTTGTACAGACTCTGGCATGTGTTTTGAATTTGTTCCTCCATACATTGGAAGATTGGTTTCTCTCCAAACTTTCGAGGACTTCGTTGTCAATAGGCAGAACGGATGCAAGATCATTGAGTTGAAGGATCTGAACAACCTTCGTGGAAAGCTATGCATTCGACAGCTTGAAAATGTGACATCTTGTGATGAGGCTCAACAAGCAAGATTGTATCTCAAGAAACATTTAACTTGGTTGAGGCTATGTTGGTCTGAGTCAGATATCCTTGATGTTGATGTTAACTTTGATGTCATTGAGTTCCTTCAGCCTCATCACAATTTGCAACTTTTGGAGATTTATGGATACCTTAACTCCACATTCCCAAGATGGATTTCAGATCCTTCATTCAATAATCTTAGCTCAATTACTTTGGAGGAATGTGTCTGTGAACAGCTTCCAGAGTTTGGCGTATTACCTTCTCTAAGGAGCCTTAGAATCTCTGTAGTTACTGGGGTGAATGATATTTATGAAAGTTTCTATGGACATGGAAAGGTCAAAGTTGGTTTTCCATCACTTTGCACATTGTATGTTTCCTTTATGCTTGATTTGGAAACTTGGTTTGGATTTGCTAATGGTGATTTACCAAAGTTGGAGAAGCTTCACATTATTTCTTGCCCAGAGCTAAAGCACCTTCCAGAGATGAAAAACTTGAGTATGCTAAATGAGTTGGTGATTGAAGAATGCACAAAACTAAACTCATTGCCCAAAAATGGATTGCCAGGAAATGTTAAACTTTTGAGGATACATCACTGTCCTGACTTAGCAAAAAAGTGTAGAAGAGAAGTAGGTACTGACTGGAAGAAAATATCTCATATTCCATCAATAGATGTGTAAGTATTGGAAAAAAAATAGAAAAAATATTATAGCTTTTTTGGCTGTGTTAAATTTGCTGTATTGTCTTTAGCATTAATCAAACGCCTAAACTTTGATTTTAGCAGCTAGGGTGAATGTTAGAGGCTATTTTCATGTTGGGTCACATGGTCTTGAAACTCTGATGTACTTCTTTCTGAATATAATTGTAATCGCTATTTCGATAGTGATGACCAAGAGAAAATTGTCTATGTAAATTGTAATTAATTGTAGAAAATCTGATAAATTCTCTTCACAGTAGTATTCTGGAATTAGCCTATCTAACAAAGTTACACTTAAAATTTCCATGACAATATAATATTAGTGAGTTATAAGATATTTTATGTATGTAAAATCACAATTTTATATATATATATATATATATATATATATATATATATATATATATATATATATATATATATATATGATATTTGATTCCGCGCTATAGCTATTTTGGAATTTTGTATAAACATGGTTTAACTTACCGAAAAAAACCAATTTATTCACACATAACAAATTTTTAATTAATATTTTAATAATGTTTGATCATCATAATAATTTAAATTTTTCAAACTCAACAATTTTCTCTTTGATGGCAAACATTATTAAAAATAAATTGAAAAGAATTAGGAATAGGATTAGAAAACTCCCTTGATGATTTGGCCGAATTTTCCCCTTTCAATTGATCAAATTGCTCCCTCTTAAATATGTGCCTAATTATCCATCAATATTTATGGATGCATGCTCAAACAGTTCCAGAAAATTTCATATTTTCAAAACATGGAACCTAAGAAAAATAGAGCCATTCTATCAAAAAATATTTGTACTTGAGCAAGCACTTTAATCAAAATGAATCAAGGCTCAAGTTTATAAATCCACTTAACAAGCTACTCAAAATAGTAGATTCAAAACAAGAAAAATAGATCAATGCAACCAGCCACTATAATAGAGCATAGACTAATGCATCCAACAGACAAAACAGAGCATGAAATAATAATCAAACAGAGCATAAAATTTGATTAGATCAGAAACAAAGGGTTCAAAAACAGAACAAAAGAATTAGAGCAACTGGCTGTCCCAATTCTATTTTCAATTCAACCCCTTTTTAATCTTTTCCTCCCTCTTTTGTCATCAAGGAGGGAACCTGCAAACAAAATAGATGAAAAGAAAAGCAATGCAGTTCATAACATAAATATTAAAACATAAACAAAGTATCAAAGTGATTAAGTACAGTCATCCTAAAATGAAACAGTTCAAATGAAACTAAATCAAAATAAATTATGTCTAGTGGCATAAGTAGTAGAGATCAAATCTTTAGGCATCAGATAGATTGATATTAGAGTCAAGAAGATCTTTGTCTCCTTCAGAATGAGTTGTGTCCTTATCAGTAGTCTCCAAACTCTTAATAAGCAATTTTACCCTTTCACTGCATTTTGTTCAGGCTTTTTTATTCTCATAGGCTTGCTTTCGAGCCTCTTTATAGGACTTGACCATCATGTTGGACACTTGGACATATTGGAGAACTCCACGAGGACATCTTTTATGGTTTCTGAAAATCGAGACTTGTTAGAAGAATTAGGAGGAAGACTTTCATCTTCACTTTCAGAGAATACGGATGCCTTTGAACTCTTAGTCTTTTTTTCTTTTGCAGATTTGGAAACTCCTCCACCTTTAATTGTAGAGACCCTATTCTCAACTGGCTCATTACTGAGATCCACATTAAAATGCTCAAAAATACATGTCAGGAACATACCATATGGCAGATTAGATTTCTTGTCACTACGAACACAGTCCCGCATATGACGAATCATAAAGTAAGCTAAAGATATGGGAATGGAGTTCAAAATAGTATAAAGAACAAGGGTATCACAAACATCTACCCTTTGATATGATTCGCCTTTTAGGAGTAAAAGAACTGTCATTAATGTTAGGAACAAACCTTCTCTTTTAAAGCAAAATCATTAATGAAAACGGTTTTCAAAAATTAATTTGAATTTTTTAAAAACTTGAAAACTGAAAATAGAAGTCATGAGGAATGACAAAAGATTAAAACTGACATGACTTAAAATGGAGTAAAGTGATGGCATGTTAAAAAATTAATTTCAAAAATTAAAAGAGTTTTATGATTTAAAGATAATGAGCCTATATCATGTGGACAAACTTTATCTTACATAGGCCCAAAAGGTGGTTACAACATGCTAGGCAATAGGGCACCGTTCTTCATTTTTAATCCACAAATTTCCTGGGCTTTATACAAGTCTTCCTTTAAAGAGTTTATCATTTGCCCAGATTTGTCTCCCTGGTGCCTATGAGACAAAAACACACAGAGGCATAAAAATCACATTTTTTCAACAGAACTTAAATCCATCATCCCTAAACTGTTTCTTAATGAACAAAATCTGTCTTCACATAGAGGTTTAGTGAAAATATCAGCAAGTTGCTCTTCAGATTTTACAAATTGGATATCAATAGTACCATTTTGCACATGTTCCCTAATAAAGTGATATCGAACCTCAATGTGCTTGGTTTTAGAGTGCAGTACAGAATTTTTTGAAATGTTTATTACACTCATATTATCACAAAATAAAGGTATACTATTGATTTTTAATTTGTAATCTTCCAATTGAGTTTTAAACCATAAAAGTTGAGAGCAACAAGCAGCTGCAGAGATATATTCGACTTCAGCTGTGGATAAAGCAACAGTGGCTTGCTTCTTGCTAGACCACATGTTAAGTGAACTTCCAAGAAAGCAACACATTCCGGACGTGCTTCTTCTATCCACTCGGTCTCCCGCGTAATCTGCATCACAAAATCCTATTGCACCAAACTCATTATATTTAGGATACCACAAGCCAAAATCACATGTGCCCTTAATGTATCTAATGATTCTTTTGACGGCTGAAAGATGGGATTCTTTTGGGTGAGATTGAAATCTAGAACATACACCCTATACTTTGTTTCATCCGCATCTTTGACTTTTTCATCTTTGTCAATTTTAGTGTTTGGATGCATAGGAGTTCCCATTGGTTTGGAGTTTTCTAGGCTAAATTTCTTGATTAACTCTTTGGCATATTTTTTTTGGTGAATAAAAATATCACTAGGAGTTTGTTTGATTTAAAGACCAAGAAAAAAAGTTAATTCTCCCATCAAACTCATTTCAAACTCACTAGTCATTAGTTTTCCAAACTCTTCACACAAGGATTCATTGGCCGATCCAAACACAATATCATCCACATAAACTTGAACAAGCAAAATATCATCATTAGATTCTTTTATAAACAAATTAGTATCGGTGGTACCCCTTTGAAAATTATTTTCCAACAAGAAGACACTAAGCCTTTCATACCAAGCTCTTGGAGCATGCCTAATGCCATAAAGATCCTTTGAGAGTTTAAAAACATGATTTGAAAACTCTTTGCTTTCAAAACTGGGGGGTTGAGCCACAAATACTTCTCTATCTATAAAACCATTAAGAAAAGCACATTTGACATCCATTTGAAACATTTTAAAACCCTTGTGAGCAGCATAGGCAAGAAGCAACCTAATTGCTTCCATTCTTGTAACTGGAGTAAATGACTCATCAAAATCTATACCTTCCTCTTGATCGTAACCTTGGGCCACTAGTTTAACCTTGTTACGAACAACACTACCATCCTTACCCAATTTATTTTTGAAAATCCATTTTGTACCGGTTACCTTTTTACCATTTGGATTTGGTACACTGGTCCAAATCTTATTCTTTTCAAATTGTGCTAGCTCTTCTTCCATCATTTTAACCCATGAGGGGTCTTCAAGAGCTTGCTTCATATTGAGAGGTTCCATTTAGGACAGGAAGGCAACATTGCTTAGTTCTATTTGCTTCTTGCTTGAGGATCTAGTGGTTATGCCTTGTGAAAGATGACCAATGATAAATTCATGAGGGTAACCCTTCAAAAATTTTTCATTCATGTGGCCTTTGAGGAAAGGTTCTATCTTGATGAGTTTCAGTAGGCAACTCTGTTCTGGATTCTCTGACTTGTTCAGGAGACAAAACAGAAATGTCTCCTTCATTCTGAAGAGACGATTCTGGACAGACAGATTCAATAGCTGGGACAGACTTTGAATTTTCTTGACTGACTTGTTGATTCACATCAGTTTCACTACCTGCATCATCATCTAACACAACACTTGGAATAGAGTTAGAATCACAAAAAGACACATGTATGGATTTTTCTATTATTCTATGTTCTTTGAGGTAAACTCTAAAAGCTTTGTTAGTGGTGGAGCATCCGACAAACATTTCTTCATAAGATTTTGGATCAAATTTTCTAAGATTTTCTTTATTGTTAAGTACAAAATATTTGCATCCAAAAATATGAAAATACTTAAGATTAAGTAGTGGGTTCCTTTCCAAAACTCATATGGAGTTTTCTTTAAACCTTTTCTAATGATGATTCTATTTAAAATATAACAAGTTGTGTTTGCAGCTTCAACCCACAAAAACTTTGGAATATTATTTTCACAAAGCATAGCCCTAGTCATTTTTTGAAGGCTTCTATTCCTTCTTTCAACAACCCCATTTTGTTGAGGTGTTCTTGAGCATAAAAAGTTATATGCTATTCCAAATTCATCACAACGTTTTCAAAATCTTGATTTCAAACTCATTTTCATGATCACTTCTCAAGCAGGCAATTTTTAAATCTCTTTCATTTTAGATCTTTTTACAAAGAGAAGAAAAATCATAGAACGCATCATATTTGTGAGCTAAGAAAAGAACCCAACCAAATCTAGAGTAATCATCCACCATTACCAAACCATAATGTTTTCCTCCCAAACTTTGTATTCTAGTAGGACCAAATAGATTAATATGTAACATTTCCAATAGCCTTTTAGTGAAAATTCTATCTTTGGGTTTAAAAGATGATCTTACTTGTTTGCCTAGTTGACAAGCATCACAAGTAATATCTTTATCAAATTTAATGTTTGGAATTCTTCTAAATAAATTTTTTTTAACAAGCTTAGAAATTACACATAGTTGCATGTCCTAATTTCTTATGCCAAAGCCATTTTTCAGATTCAAGAGAGGTAAAACAAGTTACATTTTGATCCTTTAAATCCTCTAGAGTTAATCCATACACATTATTGCATCTTTTTGCTTCAAACAAAATATCACCAGATTTTTCACAAATAACCAAGCAATCCAATTTTATAAAAATAACCAAATATCCAAGATTACACAATTGGCTAATGCTTAGTAGATTGTGCTTTAATCCGTCAACAAGCAAAACATCATTAATGAAAAAAGAGAAGTTCTTACCCACTTTACCTATGGCCACTATCTTTCCCTTTTCATTGTCACCGAAAGTAACAAAACCTCCATCATACTCATCAAGCTTGATGAAGAATGTTGACTTTCTAGTCATATGCCTAGAGCACCCACTATCCATGTACCGCATGTTGTCTTTTCTCTTGGATGCTAGGCAAACCTACAAAAACACTTAAGTGACCTTAGGTATCCAAATCTTTTTGGATCCTTTAATGTCAAACCATCTCTTTTGTCCCAAACCATTATAATCATAAACAATCTTGTAAACTTTATCTCCAATCATCCATTCACTTATGAAGTACTGAATAGGAAAATGTCCATTTCGATTGCATAATCTACAAAATTTTTGAGTTGCTATTTTTTTAAAACTTGTTTGGTTTTGAAACCTTATGTCATCCGAAGAGGATGCCATATTGGTAAAAGAAAATTTTTTAATAAATTTTTTAGATTTGTAAAAACCCAAACCAACTTTATCATAAAGAGATTTTTGACTAGTCAAGAGTTTATTTAAATTTTTAGAACTTTGAGCAAAGCTGGCTAAATCCTCTTTAAGTATTTTTACCTCTTTATGTAGCCACTCATTTTCCTCAAAATAGTTTAGATTTGCAATCACAGAATGATGAAATTCACAGCTCTTAAGTTCAGCTTTCAACCGCTTATTTTCTTCAACAAGATCAACAGCAGTTTCGGCTTCCCTTAATTTATCTTTGAGAAAACTATTTTCTACTTTTAAAATGGTAACTTGAGATTCAAGATCATAGTTTTCATCTAAGAAGCATCTGATTTTTCCATTGAGATGATCTATCATAAGATGAAGGTCTTCAGTTGAAGATTCAGGAAATATTACCTCGTTTACTATGTCAACCATGAGACAGGTTTGGGACTTGGTTTCAGTTTTCTCTTCTTCATCCGAATCATTCTCCAAGTCTTCCCATGATGCCATGAGTCCTTTCCTCTTTTCTCTTTTCGATTTTTCCTCCTTCTTTAGTTTTGGACAATCAAACTTGAAGTGTCCAGTTTCTTTACAGTTGTAGTAGATCACCTTGCTCAGATCCCTCTTTAGTTTCCTTGAACCGCCTCCTTTGTTCCGTTCCTTCAGTTTCATCATTTTCCTGAATTTCTTAGTAAATAAAATAAAATCATCGTCAGATAAATTATCACTGGATTCATCATCCAGAGATTCAGTGATTGATTTGAGAGCAACACCTTTCTTTTTTGTATCTCTCTTTAAATAAATGTTTTCAAAAGCAAGTAAGTTTCCTCTCAGATCATCATATGTCATTTCATCAATACCACTACTCTCAGCTATTATTTTAGCCTTGGTTTCTCACTCTTTAGTGAGACATCTCAATATTCTCCTCACAAGCACAGATTCTGGATGTCTGATTCCCATAGCATCCAAGCCAGTGATGATAATGTTGAATCTTTCAAATATTTCATCGATTGTTTCTCCTTTCTTCATTGAGAATATTTCATAGTCTCTGTTCAGCATGTCTATTCTGGATCTTTTGACTTGGTTTGTGCCTTCATGAGTGACTTGAAGTTTGTCCCAGATTTTCTTTGTTGTTGTGCATCTTGATACTCGTCGGTATTCATCGAAGCTGACCGCACAGTTGAGCAAGTTGACAACTTTAGCATTGAACTCTATTTTCTTTCTGTCATCTTCATTCCAATCGGCCTCAACCTTGGGAGCAACCACTTCATTAGCTCCAGTGGTGGTTGAAAATTGTAGACCTTCCAGGATTATCTTCCAAAGCCTGTAATCTACAGACTGAATAAAGATTTCCATTCTTTCTTTCCAGTAGCTGTAGTTTTTCCCATTGAAGAATGGAGGTTTGTTACTTGACTGCCATTCTGTCAGAGTATAGGCCACCAGATTTGAGCCACTGTTAACCTCCATCAGGATCTTTTCTCCAAGCTGCAAAGCTTGATCTCTTTGAGACCAAACTCTGATACCAATTGATGGTAATCAGTGGCTAAGAGAAGGGGGGTTGAATCTTAGCCTCCCTTTTTGCTGAATATTACTTTCTGACTTTTAAAGGAACTTTAGGAGATATTTTCACTTTTTGTCTCATAACAAGTTAAGAGACATTTTTGTTTTGTCTCGTAACAAGTTGAGAGACATTTTTCATTCTGTCTCCTGCGAACCAGAAATAGAGAAGAAGTAGAGAAGAGAGAATCACACCAAGAAGTATCCTGGTTCAGCTGCTAAGTGCAATGCATCCTACATCCAGTCTCCATCACAATGATGATGGAATTTCACTATCTTTTACAAGATTACAAACACCAATTCTTTTCCTAGGATCTACCCAATCCTATTAGGGACAAACCCAGATTTTACACCAATCTGAATTTGACTAGGACTCAAAACCTAACTTTCAATCGCAAAGTACTAACCCAACTTGCAAGAGAATCCCCACATAATCATGAAACACAACAGAAAGATGTACAAAGAAACTCTGAGACATCTATGGCTTCTTCTCTAATTTTGATCACTGCATTTTTTCTCTCGCTGACTTTTTCTTACAAACCTCACCATGTTTGCCTTTTTTCACCATGAGACTCAGACAGACAAAACTAAGAAAAATAAAACAAAATGAACATCTTTGAAGGAGAAGAACTCAGGAAGCTTAGGTAGCTATGAGAACTCTGTGCTTTCACTTTTTCTCTTTGTCTCAACCCTTGGCCATTCATCCTTATTATAGAAGGAGAAGTTTCCAAGGTTGAAACCGGTTCAACCAAGCACCTTCTTCTCCAACTCAGAGTAGCAACGGCTCGGACAAAGAGAAGAGAGAGGGAAAAACAAAACAAAACTAACATGCATGTACCTCTCTTAACCCTTCTCATCAAGTTCCTTCACTCTGATCCCTTGATCTTGACTTTGGCTCCAAGAAAAAACTCTGACCCTTGATGAATCTGTGACCCAGGACAGCTTCTTGTTTTCCATTTTTGCATCTTCCTCTCAGTAGCTCCAGAGGCTATCTACCTTCTTTGATAAACAAAAATGAAAATGAACTTTTGCAATTGAGATCTTCTTCTCTAACCGAGACAGATCCTTTCTTTTCTTGGTATCAAGATCTTGAAGCCATCTTCAAAAATCTTTCCTTCAATGGCAAAGATCTTCCATGCCTTGATTCAGATCTTCCTTTTTTCATAGCTTTTCTTTATCCTAGGCTTTTCTTCTTTCATAACTTTTGATGACTTCTTCTGATAAGTTTTACTTGCTTCTTTTCAAGATTGAAGTGACCGAATGGATAAAAGATAGGAGAGAGAAGAGAGAAAGCTTTCAATGCACTATTAACTCAATTTAATTTTGAGTTTCGCTTACCTATGCATGCATTCAATTGAATTAAGATTTGAATTTCATTAACTAATGGAGTGGGTAACCGAACCATTCCTCTTCCATTCTTTCCTTCTTCAATTTCAAATCTATGATGATGTTAGGCCAGGACAATATTGACTTGGGCTTTGTATTAGTTTCTCCAGTCCAATTAGCTTTGTTGTCCTATTAAACAATTCAGCCAATTAGAATGAAATTTTCTTTATTCAAGGCTGATAGTTTTTTGGGTTTGAAATGCTTTTGGCCCAATAATCAAAATCTGCACACTAACAAATACATTAACCAAATAATTGGAAGCTAATATTGAAATAATAATTTTTTAATTAATATTTTAATAATGTTTGATCATCATAATAATTTAAGTTTTTCAAACTCAACATATACGTATTAATATAGTAATATATAATTTTATATATATTATTGCTTTTAATTTTTTAAAATTTTATGTTATTTTTTATATATAATTTTGATATAGGATATTAATAAAAAATTTATAATTGATAGATAGATAATATATAAAATTTATCTTTCTTTGAATATTTTTTAATATATATAAAATATAATTTATTGATATAGAATTATAGATTATATTTCTATTATTCGAGTTAACTCGTGAGCTCGAGTCAGCTTGTGAGTTTTTATTGAACCGAACTTGAGTTTACGAAATAGGCTCGAATGTTAATGAGTCGAATCGTGAGTCAAGTCTAAATTTTATGAGTTGAGTTCGAGTTTGGTCTAGTTCGACTCATTTCTAGCACTATAGAAGACCAATGTTTATGCTTGGTAGCAGAAAATAGCAAGCAGGCCAGCTTGGAAAATTTTGAAGAATTTGATTCATTAATTACGAAATGTTTAAACTTATTAATAATAAATATCCTATGTTTTTATAAAATGTAAGCTTTTGTGTGTGCCAAATCAATTGTGTTTGTTAAAAACAGATGAGCATAGCGGCCAAGAATATAATGATCCACAAAATTGATTTGTCTTGCAATAAATAAAACAGAGAAATTTCATATTTGGATGCCAAATGTGCTTGATACTTGATGATGTGTTCCGATGTATTTGGCTCATAGAATAAAAATGTTGGCAGAATTTCTTGTGAAAGTGAATTTTTTCTTCATTTATATTATTAACTTGCATTGATATATAACTTTTAATTAAACTTGTTTCATTGTGGTATAACTTCAAACTTTACCGTTTAGGTACATTTAGATTTTAAGGACTGAGGGATGTTCAATGTACAATGGAATCAAAGTCTGAAAATGATAAAAATAAATAAATAACAATAACAAAAAATCCTAATTCTGGATATGATATTTGTATTTGTAACAGAAGAGCCAAACTTGAATTCCACTATTTTGATAGTGATGACCAAGAGAAAATTGTTTATGTAAACTGCAATTAATTATAGGATAATATGATAAGCCCTCTTCATAGTAGTATTATGGAATTGGCCTATTTAACAAAGTTACACGTGAAATTTTTAAGATAATATAATAACTATGGTAATATATAAGTTTATTGGTAGTTATAAAGTATTCTTTAAGGAGTCGAAAATTAAAAAAGAAGAAAAAGTTGAAGACTTTGTTGGACTGAAAACTCAAACGAAAACTATAATTTTGTTTATACAAATTATAGTGAAGCACAAATAAAGGTAACACTAATTTATACAAAAACATTTAAATTGGCCCATGCAGGTCTCGAACCTGCGACCTTCGCGTTATTAGCATGACGCTCTAACCAACTGAGCTAATAGGCCAGTTGATTTACAATACTTTATAATAAGTTATTTACAGTTTAATTTAAATAAAGTTTTGAATATTGTTTTTAAATTTATTTTTAAGAAATTCCACGTAAAAGGGATCTGTTTAATTACTTGTGTGATCCAATAGCTAATTAAAAGTACGGGAAAACAGAATCACCACAAACCACGACAATAAAATGGCAAGTGGGGTTTAACTGAAAGTAATAAACAGAAATTCTTAAGAGTTTCAAGAATAAGCATTATTGTTCTAATTATCTTTTACATCAGTATGTTAATTTATTAGTATTATTATTCAATTTAAATTAAAAATTATAAAATAAAGCTAATTTTAAATTGTTCCACATTACAAAAATAAAACAAAATAAATATCACAAAACAAGAGTATTCAGAGAAAAAAAAGTAAATCATGCAAATCACATAGAGAACAATGCATCATATCCCCAACCACCGGTAAGCAGTACATAATTATTGTAAGACAAGGAACGGTGGATCAAAATGTACATGCATATATAATATAATAATATCCCTTCAAGCTTTTTTTCTTCAAAGAAAAATAGTTTGATGACATAAATTTGTACCCACACACACTATTGACTCGTCATTCTATTACCTTAGAATGAAATATAAATTCACAACAATTTCACTATACGTACATTATTTTCCCCCATCTCAAACACCATGTTGATCTAATATCTTTTTAACAATTAATAGGAATTTTTTATTTTATTAATTGGAAACAATTTAAATACCAAAGTAATGAATAAGAACTGTATTTTTAGACGTGCGTGTGCTTCAGTAACAAAACTAAAATTGATTTGTGTGAGAATAATTGTCATGAATGCGTGACATGTAGATGTAATTGTGGGCAAATATTTTTATTGGTGAAAAATTATTTATCGGAAAACCAATTCTTTTAATCAAGCTTAAGCCGTTGAATAAAAATAACTTACATCTAATCACCGTTTGCTATACGTTCCGGTTAAAAGCATTACAATTCATTAAAAGACAAAAGTAAACTATTTGGTATGTGATTATTTACGAGTTAAGAGTAATGAATTATAACAGTACTGAATTAAGATGACATAAATTATGAACATCTCAATCCTTTAAATTGATATACACAATTCATAAAAATGGGGACGAATGTGGACGTCATCACGTGTTAACCCCCAGGTTGGTTGGAGAATGTAACTCGTAGAAGCAGTAATAGGGCCATCCATTATATATTCAGCACTGGCATCCAAGATTTTGAAGACATATTAGCTTAATATACAATTTAATTTGCCTACAAAAACAGAGAAAATGGTGGTGAAGGTATATGGTCCAAGAACAGCAGCCTGCCCTCAGAGAGTGTTGGCTTGCCTCTTAGAGAAAGGGGTTGACTTTGAAATTGTCCATGTTGACCTTGATCACGGAGAGCAAAAGCAACCTCATTTTCTTCTGAAACAGGTGATAAGTCGACATATAATTGAGAGATCGTGTTACATTATACTCACATAAACATGTCATGGGAGATTGAGACATTTAATTATATATACATGATACATTTTAGAAGATAAATAGCCATAATTTTGGAGAATTTTTAGAAAAGAAATTACTCGTGCTATTGTGTTGTTATTGATTCTTCTGTATATACTAAATAAATAGTGTGGTTCTTTTTTATTTTGCAGCCTTTTGGTCAAGTGCCAGTTGTGGAAGACGGGGATTTCAGACTCTTTGGTATGTTCCTTCATTCTTTGATCTTATTTTCTCAAATCATTTCTATAGTTGGACCTTTATTTTAAGTTGACAAAGCCTTTTTACTGATTTAGGTTATTATATGAAACAAACACATCATTAATTTCCCATGTCTTAAATTAAATTCTAATTTTGGATTCAGAGTCAAGGGCAATAGTAAAGTACTACGCAGCAAAACATGCAGAGAGTGGTCCTAATCTATTAGGTACAACCTTAGAGGAGAGAGCACTGGTGGACCAGTGGCTTGAAGTAGAAGCACACAACTTCAATGATTTGTGTTTCACTCTCATGCTTCAACTTGTGATCCTACCAAAGATGGGTCAGCCAGGGGACTTGGCTTTGGCTCATAGCTCTGAGCAGAAGCTAGAGAAGGTGCTTGATGTCTACGACAAGAGGCTCTCAGAGAGCGCTTATCTCGCCGGAGACACCTTCACTTTGGCCGATCTTAGTCACCTTCCGGGGATCGATCATCTCATTGAGGATGCCAAGTTGGGCCACTTGATCACTCAGAGGACCAATGTTAATGCTTGGTGGCAGAAAATAGCAAGCAGGCCAGCTTGGAAAAAATTGAAGAATTTGATTCATTAATTACGAAATGTTTAAACTTATTAATAATAAATATCTTATGTTTTTATATAATGTAAGCTTTCGTGTGTGCCAAATCATTGTGTTTGTCCAGCAATATATAAAACAGAAATTTCATGTTTGAATGTCAAATGTGCTTGATCCTTGATGATGTGTTCCTATGTATTTGGCGCACAGAATAAAAATGTTGGCAGAATTTCTTATGAAATTAATTTATTTTTTCATTTATAATATTTTCTTACATAATTAACTTGTTAGGTACTTTTAGATTTTTCGAAGGACAGAAGATGTTCAATGAAATCAAAGACTGAAAATGATAAAAATAAATAAATAACAATAACAAAAAATCCTAATTCTGGATATGATATTGATATTACAGAAGAGCCAAACTTGAATTCTACTGATTTTAAAATCCAAGCATTAAACTTATGTTTTTATAGTATCTGGAGTATAAATTCTATGGGTATTAAGATATACCAAAATATAAAAGATTTTAGTGTCAAATACCCTTGTTTGATTCCTCCACTACATAAAATAATTAGCAATATACTGAAATCTAATATCAACAATTAAAGTGTGTAAATAATTGTTTATTTAAAAAGATGGATCAGATTAATTGGCTTGGTTTCTCTAACGAGAAAAAATCGCACAGTAATATCAGCGTCGATCATCTGGGGAAATAATCATCACTTCCATCATTTAAAAAATAGTTCCTAGCATAGAAAACAAAAATAAAAAATATAACCTAATCAAACAAAAAAAATTGAGTTGGTATGAAGATCAGAATTTTGGCTTGGAAATTCAGAAGACTGAATTTATGTATATAGCAAAGTTAGAATCAACTTCGATCATATGGGGAAAGTGTCATCATTTCAATTCCAACTCTCTCAATATTCAATACCTAGATTCAAAATCAAATTTGCAAACATAAAATTTGACAAAAGAAGAGAATTTCCCATTCTGCAATAGGAACTAAAATCAATGGGTTGACAATGCACATTAAATTGCAGGAAGGAATTGATGTGGCGTCAGCTCATACTCAGTGCCCAACTCGATTAGGGCAATGGTAATCAGTAATTGACGCGTAATTCGGCACAAACATGCCAACCCAGAACCCTAAAAGGAACACTAATAGAAAGATTGATACTTTGAGAGAGAACTGAGAAGAGTAAAGAAAAGTGAAGGATAGAAGCTTGAGCAGTGTTTTATTTTATAGAGGGAAGAGTGCGGCGGACGAAAACCCTAATTTTAAATTTCAATAAACCCTGGTTTTGAAAGGTGGATGCGGGTCGTTTAAGGGAGAATGATCTATTGGGCCATTTTTCGGCCTGCTATTGGATTTAGCCCATAACTAACAGGCCGGAGCCTGATTAATATTTGAAACAATATTCTAACCAATTCTTTTTTTATAAAAATACAAAAATTTATAAAAATTAATACTAGATGTGATCAACGGAAATCTCGAAAGAGACTCAACTACAAAAATACAAAAATATTATTTGTATATTAAAATTAACCATCAAAATTAGTTATCATATATTTATATATAAATATATATGTAATTTAATTTATTTTTAATATTTATTATATATTTTAATGTATATTAATTTTAATGGTTGATTTTAGTGTATAATTAATATGATTGATATGAAATATGGTATCCATTTGTTTGCATAAGATCAAGAAGAAAGTAAATGGCTTGGACATGAGAGTTTACTAGATTCTTTTTCTCTCATGCATGCTTACACACCCCCACAAACAAAAACATGTTTTGGCTATAGCACAACAACACAAAGAGACATAAAGAAGAAAAGAATGATACCAAATAATCCTAGAAAATATATTCACGTTTGTGTTGGAAAAATGTTCTTTCTCCAACTATTGCACCAATCAACACCTCCTCTAGTGGGGCCAATTTCACCCAAAAAAGTTATCCCTACACAAGCAAATAGCAATGTATATATAAAGTGCGACACATCTCATTAGAGCAGCAACCAAAGACATAGATACCAATTTCTAAGCCTTAGTTTACATCGTTTTATTTGTTGAAATGGCTGCTGCTTCTTCTTCAGCACCGAAGTTGAAGCGCACGAATTCCATAACGGAGAACATGCCGGATGCATTGAGGCAGAGTAGGTACCATATGAAGAGGTGCTTTGCCAATTACTTAGAGAAGGGAAGAAGGATAATGAAACTCCATCACCTGATGGAGGAAATGGAGCAAGTCATAGATGACAAGACTGAAAGGGATCATGTCTTGGAGGGCAATCTTGGCTTTATATTGAGCCATACACAGGTTAGCTTATTCCTTTTTCTTCTTGTAACTTGCTTTACAAGTCACCTTTCATTGCTTTCTGGAACTTTGAAACATGCATGCAGGAAGCTGTTGTTCATCCACCATATGTCGCGTTTGCTGTGAGGCAAAGTCCTGGAGTTTGGGAACATGTCAGAGTCAACTCTGAGGACCTTAAAGTTGAGGCTATAACCTCCACTGACTACCTCAAATTCAAGGAACGGGTCTATGATGAAAATTGGTATCAATTTTTTTTTCTTTTTTATCAATAATGTGACCAACTCTGTTGTTTCGATGGTTAACTGGGGTCTATGTCACAGGGCAAACGATGAAAACTCATTCGAAGCGGATTTTGGAGCTTATGATTTCCCCATTCCCCGTTTAATCTTACCATCTTCGATCGGAAATGGACTCCATTTTGTCTCAAAGTTCTTAACATCAAAGTTTAGTGGCAATTTGTCAAAAACACAGCCTATAGTGGACTACTTGTTATCACTGAATCATCAAGGAGAAGTAGGTGCCAGAACAACAACATAAACTTTTAAAATCCATAAAACATATACTTTTTCTTTTTTTTTGACATTTATGTATCTTCCAATTTTTCATTTACAATTGTCAGAAACTGATGCTGAATGAGAGACTGAACACTGCTGCAAAGATTCAGCTTGCACTTATTGTGGCTAATGCATATCTCTCAGCAACTCCCATGGATGCTCCCTACCAAGATTTTGAGCTAAGGTAAACAGAACAGAATAGAACAACCCCTTTATATTCTTAGATATATTATATAGGAGGAACATGATTTTTGACTCAATAATCAATACCAATGTTGAATGCAGGCTTAAGGAATGGGGATTTGAGAAAGGATGGGGAGACACTGCAGGAAGAGTGAAGGAGACAATGGGATTTTTGTCAGAAGTGCTCCAAGCTCCAGATCCAGTGAATCTTGAGAAGTTCTTCAGCAGAGTTCCCACAATATTCAATGTTGTCATCCTTTCCATCCATGGTTATTTTGGCCAAGCTGATGTTCTTGGATTGCCAGACACTGGTGGACAGGTAGCAGTTCTTGACTCTAGTTACTTAAAAGCCTTTGTTTGTAAATTTTATGATAATTTGACAAGTTCTTGAAAGGAAAAAATTTAAGCAAGTTTTGATGACTTTATCATATGTTAAAAAATACTAATTATTGACAAAAGAAGCTAAAAAAAAAAAAAAAAGTTAACAAAGTGAAAATTTTGGGATTGCTTTTATGGATAACAACTTTTGTAAACTATAACCTTTGCTCTATTGCTATTTGGAACAGGTAGTTTACATATTGGATCAAGTGAGAGCTCTGGAGGCAGAGTTGCTTATGAGAATTAAGCAACAAGGGCTAAATGTGAAGCCTCAGATTCTTGTGGTAAGGTTCTTACAAAAAAGTGATCCGTTTCTAACTTAATCTTTAAAAACACACATCCAAATATACTATTGAACTTGACAGGTCACAAGGCTCATACCAAATGCTCAAGGAACCAAATGCAACCAAGAGTTGGAACCAATCATTGATACCAAGCACTCCAACATTCTGCGCGTGCCTTTCCAAACTGATAATGGAGTCTTGCGTCAATGGGTTTCTCGCTTTGATATTTATCCTTATCTTGAGAGGTTTTCTCAGGCATGTGTAACAACATCTTTTATGAATCTTAACCTGGGAGGTTCTGTTATGATGAAATTTCCACCTAACCAGTTCTTTGGTTCATGATGATAGGATGCCACAGCCAAGGTGCTAGACTTCATGGAAGGGAAACCGGATCTTATTATTGGAAATTACACTGATGGAAATTTGGTAGCTTCTCTTATGGCTAACAAACTTGGGATAACCCAGGTCACTATCCCTTATTCTAAGTTGTCCTTGACAACTTCTCTTTAATTTCAATGATGTCCTTTATTACATTATGTAATAATTTCCTTAAGTCGTTGCTTGAATTCCAGGGAACTATAGCGCATGCTTTAGAGAAAACTAAGTATGAAGATTCAGATGTCAAGTGGAAAGAACTAGACCCCAAGTATCATTTCTCAAGTCAATTCATGGCCGATACAGTAGCAATGAATGCGGCTGATTTCATCATAACCAGCACCTATCAGGAAATTGCAGGAAGGTTAGCATCCATATTAAAAATTAAAAGAAAATTCACTTATACAGCTTAGAACTCAAAGATCAAGAAGAATATATACACATAAGTTTGTGACAAAAAGTTTTTGTTTTTTGCAGCAAAGATAGACCTGGACAATATGAAAGTCATGCAGCATTTACACTCCCAGGGCTCTGCAGGGTTGTTTCAGGTATAAATGTATTTGATCCCAAGTTCAACATAGCTGCACCTGGAGCAGACCAATCTGTCTATTTTCCTAACACAGAGAAAGACAAAAGACTCACTAAATTTAATGCTGCCATTGAGGAACTATTATATAGCAAAGTTGATAACAAAGAGCATATGTAAGTGACTACTTGCCACTTGTTATAGTTAGTGCTCAGATAATAATCACTATATTCTTCCTTAATTACAAATTTTTTATGCTGAAATTATTATGGAAACAGTGGGTATCTAGAAAACAGAAGAAAACCAATCATATTCTCAATGGCAAGGTTTGATGTTGTCAAGAACTTAACCGGCTTAGCCGAATGGTATGGGAAGAACCAGAGATTGAGAAACCTGGTGAACCTTGTCATAGTAGGAGGCTTCTTTGACCCTTCAAAATCCAAAGATAGGGAGGAAATGGCAGAAATAAGAAAGATGCATGATTTGATTGAAAAGTACCAACTCAAGGGTCAATTTAGATGGATAGCTGCACAGACGGATAGATATCGAAATGGTGAGCTCTATCGCTTCATTGCTGATACGAAAGGAGCTTTCGTGCAGCCTGCTTTGTATGAAGCATTTGGCCTTACTGTCATTGAAGCAATGAACTGTGGCTTGCCTACTTTTGCAACCAACCAAGGAGGTCCAGCTGAAATCATTGTAGATGGGATCTCTGGCTTCCATATTGATCCCCTTAATGGAGAAGAATCAAGCAACAAAATTGCTGATTTCTTTGAAAAATGCCAAGTAGATTCAACATATTGGGACAAGGTTTCTGCGGCCGGATTGCAGCGCATAGACGAATGGTAAACAAGACTCACACCAATTTAACATTTATAATACACCTACATGTAAAATAATAATCTAAAAAATTTGATGAATTTGTTTTGTAGCTATACCTGGAAGATCTATGCAAACAAGTTGCTAGATATGGGAAACATTTATGCATTTTGGAGGAGAGTGAATAATGAGCAAAAAGAGGCCAAGAAGAGATACATTCAGATGTTCTACAATCTTATGTTAAAAAATTTGGTAAGTCAATCTGCTTAGTCCTTTGAAACACATCCATAATAATTACTAATAGTTAATATAATGTTATGATCAAGAATGACTATCAATTCTGATGTCCCAAATTAAATGTCACAGGTGAAGACTATACCGGTTCCAAGTGATATACCTCCACCACCTCCTCCACCACCTCAACCAGTGCCAAAGCAGCAGAGTATGAAGAAACAAGGAACTAGGTATAACAATCAGCACCTCACACAAAGCTTCACACTGAAGTAACTGAAAAAAATTTTCCTTCACTTGAATTATTTCTGCTTTCAAGATGTGTATAATGTCTTTATGAGAAATTGATTTTTCATTTAATCCAAGCTAACATATAGTTTATTTGTTTTTGCTATAGCAGACGTTCACAGTCCAAATTGCAAAGGTAAGTTACTTAATAATAGCTATATAGTCCTTGAAAAGTTCATGATTTTCTTTTATTTATCAACTCAATAATTTATTTCTTCGTTTTAGCTTATTTGGAGCATAACAGCAAGTGGAGCAATTGCTAGGGTGCTTCATAATGCTTCTTCTTGTCACGGTGCTGGATGTTGGTGTCTGTCTTTCTTTCTAATGCTTAATTGTTGAATTAAGCTCGAAAGTTGATAAAATAAAAAAGAGACTTTAATTATTATTAAATAAGATAATAAATTTACACATTATATAAATTACAAAATTATTAATAATTAAATAATATTCTGTAATTGTTTCAATAAAAGTTGCTTCTCTGTGACAAGTAATTTGCTTTGGCCTTTGTGTGAGAAAACTCAATAGAAGAATTATTTAACTTTCGAGCCTTTGTTCTTTGTTGTTGGAAGAGAATGACATGAATGGATGGAGCAACAGAAAAACTTATCAAACTCTATTTCTATATACATCAGAAAAATTAAATTACCCTAATAATACAGTTTTTTAGTTATGTTATAGTTTTAAAACAATTAATATGCAATAATAATTAACTTAAAATTAATCAAGATGGTAAGTTCTTTAATTTCATAACCAATAGTCTTAAGTTCAATTTTTTTTTAAGAAAAAAATATCTCTTAATATATATATCATAATTTTACATCGTTAACTTCTATTCTAATTATGTACCGAAAAAAATTTATATTCTAATTATCCCATCGTTATATCAATTAAGGCTAAGCCCTATAATCTTGGTTTAACTCAATGCTATGTAATATTTTTTAGTGTTTTTTTGTCTCAGCATGTAGATAGACGATAAATTTTAGTTAAAATGGTACCAAACAAAAAAGTGGCATTATTACATTCTGTGTATAGAACTATCGATACTCATTGCTGAGTGCAAATAATAATAACTAAAAAATGTATAGATCCTATATTTTTTTTTAAAAGAAAAAAGTAATTTGAGATTTAAGATATAATCATCCACATGCTACTACTGTAGGGTCCATTGTAGTGGAAGTATTCCTATCACACATTTCAGGACCAATGTTTATAGGTGCTTCTCCCTGCAAGAAGACAGGAAATACCTTGAGAGTTAGGGAAGGAATACCAAACACCATCTTGCAAATTCTCTTTTTATTCTCAAGAATTTAATGAAATCATACCTTTGCAAGGTTCCTAAAGTAGGTCATATTGTAATTTCCGGTAGGAAATAAAACTTCAATTAGATCTGCTAATACCAATTGAGGTTGGGCCAATGCTCCATTATACCAATCTACATATACATGCACCATGGAAAGTTAGTTAGTTAGTTATCAAGTAGCTTAAATTAGTGAGGTAAATGCAACAAGTTATAACTTATAACTTCGTAGTTACCTAGTGTATAATTTTGAATCCTTTTGTCATATCTCCATAGGCTTGTGTTTGTAAGAAAGGAAAAACAAGAACGATCTTCAATGTTTAAATTTTGGATAAATGTTGATAGCATGTAGTTGGCTGGATCAGAAGTTAATGTTTCGTCGATGACTACTTCCACGGTCTACATGGGAAAAAAAAATCATAGATAAAGATAAAGAATTATGACAAACAATTATCACATAATCATAATAAACTTACACATAAGATGGCATGGAGTTCCTCTACATCATCAGGATTAGAGACATTGTAAGTGTTCTTGTTTATAGAAGCATCCAAATTCTCTCCTCCCGCATCTTCTACATACTGCTTGAATAGTTTGTGTATCAAAATTAACAAAGATCAAGTGTTAAAGGCTTGTTTATCTAACAGCAATGCTTTCATACCTTCAATTGATATGCTTCCTTTGTAAAAGACCAAACACCCTGAAAAGATAAAACACTCAATAGCTCCTTATATATAGTTTGAAGATGACAGATAAAAGGGTGTGTCCTGGAGTTTGGTGATACTGATACATACATTATCATACTTCATCCAAGCTACTGTTGGCTTGAATGATGTTCGATTCGTTGTGAGTTTAGCCATGCACAAATAGTTCTCCTTAACCTACACAAATGATAAACCATTTTGTCAGAGCAATATATCTCATAAAATTATGAAAACATTGTGCATTATCCAACTGTAGCTTTCATTTTAAATATACTAGTCTACAGGTTACTGATGATAGCAAAAATTTACAGAGAAAAAATACTCTTCATAATGATATATAAACAATTACTGATGGTGGAACAGAGGAGTGTTCTTACTGCAGCATAAACTTGATTGGCCCTGGCTTCAACATTTGCAAAAGCTCCAATATACTTGATCCACTCTGCTCTCTATCAAAGTAAACACAGTTAGTTTTCAAACATTCTAGGCAAAGAAAATCTTCATTATCATAAGTACATACATCTCTCTTCAATAGCCAGGTGTACAAGCTAACCTGGTACCCTATGTCCACTGTTCCAAGTAAAAAAAAAATATTGTTCTGTCCTTTTGGATATTGAAAATCTAGCCAGTGCATGATCTTCAGGTGCTTACCTGCAAAGGCGTATCCTCGACAAAGGGAACAAAAGTTGCAAAGTTGCAAGCTGGTTGTTGATCAGTGTCACTATAGAAGTGTGCTGAGAACTGTGCAATCTGTTGATAATCACTTTTGTTTAATATTTGAATCTGCCCTTCTTGACGCAATTTCAAGACACATGGAGAAGCCACCGAGTCTGCTGTTATGCCTTTCAAGCTCTCCAGCAAACCTAAAATCTGCTCTAAACAAGGGAAAGATTAGATGAAAATCCTTCTATCATGATCGTTTGAAGTTTAACATGTAAACTTGGAGTAGTGAAAGACTCTCACCTCTAAGAAGGAAACTTGAGTTCCAATCCCAGCAGAAAGAAAAGAATGACAAACAAGTTAGGGGCAACAAAGGTAAAAGAAAGCATTATTGTATTAAGACATCCTTTAAGTATATGATTCAATAAGAATTGGCTAAAAATGAATTGCAAAATCTTTTTAATATTGACAAATACAATGAAAGGGTTACTGCATTAGTTTCTTGGTAGATCAAAGGATGTGTTACCTTTTTATGCTTAACATTTTGGTTCCCAGTTAAGAAGAGAAATCATAAGGTGAATGAGATAAGCAGGGTATATACCTGGAAAATAATCTGTATCAACAGAATAGTTTGACAATGGAATGACAAATGATTTGATTCTTGAGGTGCAGTATTTAGTCCTTGATGCAATCCTTGAATTATTCTGCCAATGACACAGCAAAATGATGGAAGAAAATGAGTAGCTGAGAAATACAGCTTAATTAGCAGGGAAAATACAGTACACATGGTAAACTTATAAAAGGAAGAAAAAAAAGAAAGTAAAAGAGTGCAATTCCTAACTCATATGTTTCCCAAAAGATGAGAAGCTATTCCTTCATCAGCATCTATTTTGAGTATTTTCAGATCAATGTTATCTATTTCTTTTGTTATGCCAATGTCATTTTTTATTTTAAAATCCCTTATCTTTATCTACAAATGACTTTGCTGGTAAAGATTAAAAAAACACAATCACTCATGTTAAGGACCTCACCTCCCTCTCATTTCCATGTCATTGTTTACCCTTGTAAACTGAAAAATAAACAAATCTTAAGGATACAGTGCAATCCTAATACAAGAGTTCAAAGACAATGAAAAGAAAAATGTTCACAAAGATGAATTACCTGGAGAAGAAGGTAGCTCTGGCCATCAATAGCATTTTTAATGACTTTGAAGGTCTGGCCATAATAAATATGGAAGTTCACAGCATCCTCCACCTTTGAGAAGCTGCTCACTTTTGTTGGGGTGGTCCCTCCACGAACACCTCCACAACAGCTCAAGACCCAAACCAATGCCAAGAGAGAGAACAAGGCTTGCAGCCAAGAACTACAAGGAGCTGAGTCCATGAAGGTGAATGAGTGATAAAGTAATTAAACCTGTTGCTATACACAAATAATGTGAACAGTTGAGCTAATTATATATTTGCCACACTTTGCTCATAGTCATTATTTTAAGCTACCTTTTAGAAGGTAATAATAGAAAGCTAATAAACTTTTTTGCTATAGCAATTATGTTTTGCAGCCAAGCTAAACTGATAAATAATGCTTTAGTTTCTGTGATGAGAATAATGAAATATAGATGGAGATTCAGACTTGAGAGTGCAGAAATAATATTAAATGGATTGCAATAAAGAAATAATATTGTTGAAATATATAGTATGAAATGAATTGTTGGCATGTAGCTAGTGGGATTCGCACTCTTTTATTTTACTAGAAAGAGGTTAATAGTGTAGTGACCCGTGAACCTATCTTTGGGCTATTTTGTCATGTTCTTTTCAACTTGTATATTTATGTTGGTTCCTAAATTGATGGTACTTATTGTTCCCTATTATTCACTTTGATACTCTCTGCATTCTGCAATGTATGAGTGATCAATTCATCAAGCATGTGCTGTGCACTCACCTTACCTCATCTTCACAACTCTACACTCCAAATCAAAATCAAAATCAAAATCATTCATTCCCTGCTTGCAGCTTCTTGTAACTAACAAAAATTATTACTACATCCAGATTAGTTGATAAATTTATTATCTAATATTTGCTCAACGCCTCAACCAATGACTCACAAGAGCTTAGTTAAAGTTGTCATATGAGCCGTTCAGGAAAAGAAAAAGGTTATCTTGTGACTTGTATAATAAATTTTGATATCAGCTATGTTAAAAATAATAAATAAATAAACCGGCTGTGAAGTGTGAACACTTTGGTAAAACAAAGGGACCTAAACTCCGCTTTTTTATAGGGCTCCATTATAGTATGTAGTTGATAATTGTCGGAAATCAAGATACATAACACATAAGTACATAATATAAAATGAAAAAATGAAATGTAATTAACCTTATATTTTTTTACTAATTGGAGTCTAAGATACCATAGGGTAAGACAATTATGGTGTAAATCTCAAAGCGTGTTGAAGCGAGTGACGCATCTGAGAAAATGTAAAATGATGAATGGTACGGTGTATGGTCCCGTGATAGACAGCTTCACGAATCATGTGTAAATTGACTCCTTCGTGTTTGCTGACAAAGTCCAGATTCACAATAAGTCAATGACATTGGATTATTGTTTCAAAATCAGATATTTATGGAATATCATATGTCATGATATAAATGTGAATAAATATCAAAATATTCGTAAATAGTTTCTGATGTTTCACTTTTTTATTTTATTTTATTTTTTCATGATGTTTTTGCTTCAGCTCAAGTGTTAACAAAATCTATTCCTATAAAGGACTGTGGAAGATGAATTCACTAAGTCAAACATGTACAAATCCAATCTGCCAAATTCTAATTCTTTCATTAACTGCGTCTTTGCTGGCGGCTCAATGCATACTTTTATACACTGTCCATCAAAACATTTTTGAAGATGCATTTTTCCTGAAATTCATTACCAACATTAAACATCAAATTACCTTTTCACTACACATGGAAAGGTTTGATTGCCTTGCCTCTATCTCCTTCAATAACTCCTCTTGTTGGGTGCAACTCCTTCTGTGTATCCTCTCGTTCACCTTCATGCCACTTATCTGATTGAATAAATTATTTAAGGTGCTTAGGAAATGAATAACTAAATGCTGAAAAAGAATTCTCAAGCTAATAAACTCCTCCTATTCGAGAAAATTTTTATTTATGTAATTATCCAAATTTAGTCAGAGTTTAATTATAATTTGGTCACGTCAATTACTTGTTGGAACATTCTAGTATAACAAAAAAGAACAACATCAGCATTTCAATAACTAAGTTAGCAATGGTATTTGAAGTTTGATCTAAAAGATCATCATTATGATAAAATACTAAAATTAGAACAATGATTAAATTAAGTAATTGCGTGAATTTCAAAAATCACAATAAGAATTTATTTTCTACTCAATAGAGAATATTGTAATACTAATCATGGAACGTGTAATCTTTTCAATTTTTTTTAACAATTAAAAAAGTAAAGTATGATTTCTAATTTTTTAATATTTTTTGTTTCATATTTTTTTTATCACACTTATAAAATTCATAATAAAAAATTATATTTTATTTTTTCAAATATTAAAAAAAATTAAAAGAATTTATTTTTTTTAAATATAAAATAAAAAACACCAATTAATTACCTACCTAAGAATGTTTTCACTATTTTTTTTTTTTTGGCTGAGTTTTATCATAATGGCAAATACATTTGCCTTCTAAAAATGCCACATGAATTCGAATCTCTCTTAATAAGTAGAATATGTAAAGAGAGTATTTAATGTGTGCGTGAATAGGCTGTGTGTTGAAACCAATTCTTTTTTTTATAAAACTATGGGATTAAAAATATTAGTCTAATAATACAGGAATCTTTTGTCAAAATTATTTTAACAAAAAAAAATTAATGACATGCAAAGAGTGGGAACTGAAAATGTTATATATATGAAAAAAAAATCATCTTATAGTTGTTACCTTATATTTGAAAAAAATGTACGATGGAGTGTCAAGAAAAGTCTTATTGTATATATCTATGTAATTATAAACATATATGATAGAATTATAACTAGTGTGAAGGTGGTGTGACAGAAAAAATTTTTATTAGTATAGAATTACACAAAAAATTATTTTTAAGTCTATACATTTTTACATTAATTTTGAAAGTATTCATAGAGTATATCCAAGAACCTGTATCATGGTGTATATTTTTTGTCTAGGAGTGGCAAGCGAGAAAGCTGGCCCCGCCTGCCCCGCCAAAAGCTCACCCTTTGGCGGGCTGACTCGCCCCGCCTCGCCTAATGAAACCGTCTTAAAATCTCACCCCACTCCGCTTAACAGCGGGTAAGGGTGGCAACACTACCCGAACCCGCGGGTACCCACCCCACCCCTACCCGCTCGAGGCGGGTAATTACCCGCCCCCGCACCGGGACGGGTTCTTAGGCGGGGTGGGGCGGGGTCGGGTTTAGGTTAAACCCGCCCCAGTATATATAATATATATGTAAATATATATATTTTTAATATATAATATGTGTAACATATATAAAATAATTAGTAAAATAATTAATAATATTATATCATATATAAATTTTTACTTTAATTTATATTATATATATAAATGGTGGTTATATAATTTTTAAATTTTAATTTTATTTGTTAGATTTAATAATTATAGGGGCGGGTAGAGGCGGGGCGGGCACCCGCAAGGACGGGTTAGGGTTTAACATTTTACAACCCACGGGTAGGGTGGGGCGGGTTTGATGCGGGTTTTTTGTAGGGCGGGACGGGATCGGGTAGAGCAAAAATCCGCCCCATTGCCACCCCTAACAGCGGGCTGGTGGGCCAAGCTCACCAAATCTCCTTTTTTATTTTTTTTTTTACTATTAAGTATTAAATAATATAAATTACAAAAAAATTATTAAATAATATATATAATTTCACAACTATTTTAATAAATTTATAATTTCTAAAAATATAAAAAAATTATAATATGTAAATTCACAAACATTAAAGTCTTTATAATTATAAATATCTAATAAATATAATCATAAACCAAATTTTTTGAAACAAAATAATAAAACCAACATTGTCCAAAGTAAAATAAATATTGTCCAAAATATATAATTAAATATCTACAAGTTTAGAACATAATCAATCAAACGTAAAACATAATCCAAAACACTAAATTAGAACATCTTCAAAAAAATCCTAAGCCCGGCGGTGAAGCCCGCCCCACCCCGCCAAAACCCACAGTTTAAGCGGTGCGGATTAAGCAGGCTTTTGATGTGTGACAGTCTCAATTTTTCAGCCCGGCCCATCTTTTTTGGCGGGTTATGCGAGCCGGCCCGACAGATTTAGGTCCGTTTGTCACCTCTAATTTTACCGATGATATCGTCCTTATGAGAGAGTTAAAGGAAGATCTAAATAAAAAGTTGGATTTATGGAGAGAAGCTTTTGAAATATATGATATGTGCATAAGCAGTAGCAAGACGGAATATATGAAATGTAAGTTCGGCTGTCGAAGGGCAAACCCTAATACAGAGGTGAAGATTGGAGAAAACATCTTACGAAAAGTTAAAAGTTTTTAATTATTTTGGGTGCATCATACAGAATAACGGAAAGATTGAGCATGATATAAATCATAGGATCCAAGTAGATTAGTCAAAATGAAGGAGTGTGTCTGGTTTTATATGTGACAAAAAAGTGCCTTTAAAACTTAAAGATAAATTCTATCACACTGCTATCAAACCAGCTATACTTTATGGTACAGAATGTTGGGCGGTCAAAAGGGAGATGAAGATATTCAAATGAATGAGTGGTCATATGCGATTGGATAGAATAAGGAACGAAGATATAAGAGAGAAAGTTGGAGTAGCATTTATTATAGAAAAGATACTAGAATCATGTTTTAGGTAGTTTGGATATGTGAGAAGAAGATCGATAGAGCATTTAGTTAGGAGGATGAATGAGATAGAAGATGAACAATGAGTAAAAGGTAGAGAAAAAATTAAAAAGATCATCTATAAAGTAGTTAAACATGATCTCTATATAAACCGTCTTTTTATAAATACGATACATAATAGAGTTTAATGACATCGTTTGATCCATATGACCGGCTTCATTAAGTGAGGCAAGGTTTCGTTATTGTTGTTGTAGTTGTCCGCACTGATTCTTTTCTATGCTTGAATAACAAAATAAATGGATTAAATGAAAATGAATTATATATCAATTTCTATTGGTACAATTGAGTACAATACTAATTCTTAATTAAATAACATATTGACCAAGTAAAATACAAGAATTGTTGTGAGAAGAAAATACAAGTATCCTTCTAAATAATGAAATCCTTAATTAAGTTAGAAGCTAAAAGAAAATAAAATTACTAGGTCAATTAAGGACTAATTGTAACATGGTTAACCCACATGGTACAAAGAGCCAAAGATATGGAGAGGAAAATACCAATTTTCTTCAACACCACACTAAATCCTCTCCCACTTTTAATTCCAACACACCAAGATTTTTCTTGCTGATTCCATATGATCTTGTGAGCTACTTGTTTCATTCTCTTCATGCTGCTATTAGCATCATAACAACATTTCTTCTTCACATTAATTGTGTCATCATCACTTCTTGATGCCCAATAATTTTCAACTTGCCCCTTCAAATTAACACAAAGCGTCAACAATAGTGCAAAGATAAATACAATAGCACTTGCTAATGTATTTGGTGACTTCATCATCATCAGCTTCTTGAACAAAGACTCTTGATTATTCTTGAGCATCTCCATGGAAGAATTGTTGCCCATTATTGTTACTGGATTCAGTTGAACTTTGATGGTTTGTGAAGGAACAATCTGATGAAAGAATGTGTCGGCTACTCGGCGAGTCGCCACAAACATTCCATGGCTAACCTTGGTTTCTTCAAGGACCTCAAAGCTTGTGGAATTTGAATAATCAATGTTGTCATCATCATCGATGAAGTTCTCATTTGGGTCACCATCGTTGATGAACCCCATTGAGAAATTGTCAATGTCAGCTTCACTGAATTCTTTGTTGCTATTGTGTAGCTCAGATTCTGCTGCAAATAAAGTTTTATTTATGTTTTTTTTCAAGAAAAATAAAAGGTAAACAAGAGAAAGATATACATGGCAAAGGGAAACAGCAATCATGCATGTGCATTGTGTATAGTTATGCATGCTTAATGATAGAAAAGTGTTACATAACTAGAAAAAAAAATTTATTAAACTCTTTGATGAAATAAAGTAATAAAACTCATTTATCTATTTAGAGAAAAATCCAAAATAACTCCTGACAATTACTTCGAAAGACAACGAGACCCTTAACAAAAAAAAAAACACAATCCGGCCTTTGACAATGACCTCGAAAGGACAAAGAGGCCCTTGTGCAAAAAAAAAAATTAATGTTATTTTTTTGGCATAGGGGCTAATCAATCTAAAAAAAATATCAGGAACCGGATTGAGTATTTTTTTTTGAGGCCTCCTTATCCTTTTGAAATAATTGTCGAGACCGGATAGGTACTCACTCATTTATTTATTAAGAGTAATAGGAGCAAATATATAAAGTTTTCTAATTATCTAGCTTTGTTGGCTAATTAATATACCTTGAACCTCATTTTCTTGTATGTTTGTTTGGAAGCTTGATATATCCTCAATCGGAACCGTCTTTTGCTCTTCCATAAAGCTCTGCAAAATTATGGGTATAAGGTACTCACTCATTTATATAAGTTCCAACATTAGTTTTATTGTAGCAAGTAATGGGTATAAGGTCATGTACAACATACCTTGAACTCGCTTTCAAGATCTCCAATCTCTATTGTTCTTAGGTTTTGATCTTGGATTTCATATCTCATGGGGTTCATATCATTTACGGCGTGATTAGTGTAACTTGTGCCAGCATTAAAAGCAAAATCATGTTCGTGATGATGAGGAGCAGCATAATTTGCATTGTTGCCACCCAATAATGTGTGTGAATGGTTTGAATGATTTGTGAATTCATGGGAAGAAACATTAGCATTAGCAAGTGAAAGAATCTGTTGCAAGATATCCGATTCATTGTTATTGTTCATGCTTCCTCCACACATTGAAGTGGTGCCACGTGTCATGATGTTGAGCTCTGAAATTCCCACATTAGGGAATTCCTCCACTACCTCCAATGGAGGCATGGAAAAACTGTGCTGCATCCTTGCACACTCTAGTGCTACATCCACCTGAAAAACATAAAAACATACATAAATATATAATAATTAATTTGATTTTAGAAAAAATTTATGTGCAATTGTTTTTACGTGAAGTTGCTAGTTAAATATAATTAAATGATTCGATATATTTAACTAAATTATTATCTAACAACTTTTAACTTTTAGAAAAAAACAATTACACGTGAGTGTTCACTTTATTTTAGTTTAATACTTTTAATTTAAATAAAAGAAAGGTATTAGGCACCTTAGATGGAGAGTAAGTTAGGGCTCCATAATGAGGAAATGAGGAGGATGACGAAGATGGAAGGTTATTGAGGAATGGATCTTGAGATAAGTGTGGGCATTTACCATTATGCCCAATATGATGATCCCAAGGCATGGTGTCAAAGACTTGGGGTGTTCCTTGAGAATCAGTTGTCATCATCATGATATTATCAGCAGCATAGTGATCTGCCACTTTGGGGATAATGACCGCCGCCTTCTTGAAGACACGGCAAAGAGCATAGGCATCCTGCAAGCCAGAAGCAGCATTGGTTTCGCATTCCCTCTCATGAAGACGGTACTCGTGCATGACCCAACCAGTGCGAGACCCGTGAGGCGCCCTGCCTCGGTAGTACACAAGGGTTTTCTTCATCCCTACGGCGCGGCTCTGCGAATTTACCTTCCTGTCCTTTCCAGTGGCCTTCCAGTACCCACATTTCGTTGCTCTGTTAGTTCTTGACCCATTTGGATACTTCCTGTCCCGAGGGCTAAAGAAGTACCACTCCAAATCCTTACCCGGCAACAACGACCTCCCTGTATAATATTAATAATAAATATTCCTTGAGTCAATATAAAGGATAATACAAAATAGTTAGGTAGTGTTTGTTTTCGGTGATAAAAAAGGTCATATATTCCAATTAAAATTTTAGTCTTAAAATATAAAATAAAAATATAAGAAATTAAAATTTTGGAGTCATATTAAAATTTTAATAATATTCTTTTAAATAAATTTTAATTTTTTAAATTTTAAAACTTAATGTGATAAAATTTTTATTTTTTAAAAATAGTTTATAAAAATTAATTTTTAAAAATAATTTTTTAAAAGTTGTAATATTTATATTTAATAAATTAAATTAAAAATAATTTTTAATAAATATAAGTAATAACAAGTATTTTAATAATATAATTTTTAAAATTTAAAAATATTATAATAGATAATAATATAATAAAAATTAAATTTAAATATTAATAAATATACGAGATTATATTAAATTTTTTAATTTTAAAAAACTTTTTCTTATGTACTTTTAAAAGAACTTTAATTTTAAAAAACTACAAACATAAATATATAAATTTTTTAATTTATCAAACATAAAACAAAATATTTATATTTTAAAAAAATACAAACAAAACTTAATTTATTTAAAACTTTACTAAATCAAATTTAAATCTACATTCAATCTTTATATTTATTTTAAATTAAATATAATATTAAAATATAATTTAATCTAATATATTTTACACACAAAAAAATACAAAAACTTAATTTAACTTCAACCTCCCAATTTTTATTTTCCAATCTCAATTTCTCAATTTCAACCTCTTGTCCAAGCGCATCATACAAGTAATCAAGTATGGGGTGAATCTTTCTTTTTTACTGTTTTTATTTGTTTAATTACTTGCATTGGGAATCCCACTATTTTTCTCATTACTCTATGTGTTGACGTTCAGAATAGCTAGCTAGCTAACCCTAAATTAATATATGTGTATCTCTTTCCCTTAACCAAATTAAGAAAAATATATGATATAGACATGCATGTATATAATATATGTACCTGGCAAGTCCCACGGTTCGCACTTGTATAGATCAACTTCAGGAATGATCTCCAGATCAATTTTACGGCCATTAATCTTCCTTTTAAGGTAATAAGCAACCAGTTCTTCGTCTGTAGGGTGGAACCTAAAACCAGGAGGCAATGAAACTGGTGCCATTATAATATCTAAATATTATATGATCTCTAATACCCCACTTAACAAACTATCAGAAACCTCAATAATCCAAGCGATGATCTCCAATGATGCAATAATAATGCTCTCCCCTCCCTGTCACCAACGAACAAAAAAGAACAGTTTGTTAGCAAAATTAATATAATACGACATATAGTAGTATTTGTATGTACATAATATTAAAAGAGTAGAGACCTTAATGTGGAACGTTGGGAGCTAGAAAAATGAGAGAGAGCGAGAGAATAGGTGAGGGAAGAGGAGGGTGGAATGTTGGGGTTGCTTGGGCTTTTAACAAAGAGGACAAAAAGAGAATATAATGAAGAAGCAAATTGGGGTTGTCCCACTAGCTATCTCTTTTTCGATCAAATGGAATGGAAGATTCTTTTTATCTTTGTATTCAAGCTTGTGTTCTTGTGTGGTAATGATCCTATGCTTCCTGGTAGTTCTTTCTTGGATTCTGGTATGCTCCACATGACAATGCATGGAATATATTAATTGGATGCATTTCAAAACCTTTTTCATCAGACCAAGAATCTGCATTAACGTGACCAACAGTAGGAAAACCAACTTTGGCGGCTCTTCCTCATAACCCAAGAAAACTACATACCGTTCACACTTGACTACTACTCGCATGGAGTTTCATCATCATCCACCCCTTTTCTCTACTATTCCTTATCCACTTATTCAACTTGTATGCTCCTCCATTTTTTTGTTTTCAAAGTTATATCTTAGTCCATATAAATTATGAATTAAATAAGAACTTTGATTACTTAAATTTTGTGCATGCAAAGAAAATGATTATATATATCAACAATGGTAAGGAACAAGAGGATACCAACTAAAAATCAGCAAATTATCTTTGGTGAATTCAAAATTTGTATGTGAATGATATTTATGTTAGGCATTAAGATATTTTTTTACTAAGTATTATAATGTTTCTTTTTTATACTAAATGGATATTTTTTTATATATTTTATAAATTTTTTTATATACTGAAAATCAAAATTGTTAAAAATTTTGTGATCTCCGTTCCTATTTCTCCAACCGAAAATGTTATAAATATTATAAATTAAAAATAAATAAAATTAATTAAATATAATTATAAATTAATTAAATTATTATTTTTTGAGTAATCACTTGTTGTTGTATATACTTTTCTTATATATTATAGTTGGATCGGCCAAGGTAATTTGGAAGTGGGACCCATGTGGGGCCAGATTTTGCCACGTGAAATGAATAAAGAACCAACGTGGCATGGCAGGATGACTTGTGAGTGATCTGATGCTTTTCCCATATAGCTGATAGATGGATGCAAATTAAATGTTCCCTAACTAAATAGGTAGTATATTAGTATAACTTAGTCTTATGTCATCTCATGCTTTCCCTTTCCCTTTCACCAATCCATCTTTTGGTGCTTTTCTCCTTTCTCAGTTTATGCTGCCATGGGATTGTTTAATTTAATTTCGGAAATAATTCATTATATTTGCTTACGATTTTTCTCCTCATTATCCTAACATGAAATGCGATTTTATTTTATTCAAATATAAATTTTTTAGAGAAAATACAAATTAATTAACAATAATTTTGAACATCATCTAAAAATCAATCACTAATTCATCGTTACATATTTTTGTATATTTTTTACATGTTTTTCAAATAAATTAAAATAATCAGATACTAGAATAATTAAATGTTTTATATTAAAATAATTAAATTTAGAATTTAATTTTTTTGTGTCTTTAAGATCATATTTTAAAAATATAATAATTAAAATTTTTAAGCTTTTTATGTATTTAATGTATTAAAAATATAAAAAAAATTATCTTTCAATAACTTTTCAACCATGCTAATATAGACAAATAATCAGACATCAAATAGTCATTTACTCGAACAAAATATATGTTGAAATTTTAAATATATTAAAAATAAATTAAATAATATATATATATATATATATAATAATGAATAATTTAATAACTGATTTTTAATATGTATATATTATTTTAATAATTTTTAATATAAATATATTTTTTAATTTGATAGTATTCTTAAAATGTACATTTTCTTAGGACACATGTCAATAAAAAAAAAATTTTCTTTGTGGCTTAGAATTTAGTTAGGATATAGATATAGAATATAAATGTTCGACTTTATTCTTTTCTATATATATTTGGTAAAAGTTATGGAGGATAGAAGTTCTATCCAATGGATACTGTTTTTGTGTGAAAGTGAGCTCTGAGGTATAGCTTATTCTACTAGCGCTTGAACTTGCTTTTCTTAGAGTGGAGGGAGTGGAACATCGTCTTCTCCTGAGGAGGCGGCGTTGGGTACCTAAAAAGGGACTCCAACGCTCAAATAAGTATGAGTAAATAGATTAGAGTAATTGGAGTGAGTTCAGAATAAGATTGGAGTGAATAGCGTACCTGTGACTGAGTAAATCACTCGTATATAATGGAGTAATTGGAGAACCGTTATCCACATTGTTTGTTACTGGTTTGGTTGTGTTCTGATATTTCGGAACTTAGGTAGCTCTGGAAAGAGATCTGCGGAGGAGTTGTGTGTTGATCCTGGTTCCGAGATTCCCGTTATGACTCGGTTCCGACCTAACGGATCATAGCCCCCAAGGTTGGCCTGTTTTGGGGGTGATGAATGGACTCTTGATGGTTTAGAATTCACAAATGAATTCTCGTGGCAAGTATAGTTTCTAAACCAATTAATAACCCTTTCATACAAAAGATTGTTTGTCACAAGTAACAAACCCCTAAATTTATAAACCGAAGTATTGAACCTCGGATCGTTCTCCCTAAGAATTACAACAAAGTGTCTTGTTATTGGTTATGAGGTATGTTTTGGGATTTTTGGGATAAGAGACATGAATTGTAAATGGTAATAAAAATAAACTAACAACTACAAAGGTCTTGGCAAGGTTTGGTGGTCAAGGATCTCTATCCCTATCACTAACCACAACATGAGAATTGGCAAGGATCAATCCCATTAAGTCAACTCCTAACTAATAGTAGAGGAAAGTCAAGTGAGCTATATCAATCCAAGTCCATAAGTCCTAGTTCTCCGCCAAATCAATTAGTGAGATCTAGAGTTAATAGCTCCCAATCGTCAATCACTTGGACATTAGTAACTCAAGAGTTCCTAAGTTACCTTCCCAAGCTAAGAGCGTAAAATTCTACTCTAAAATCCAACCAAGAATTTTATCAAACACTTGGAAGGCATAAAAGGAAAGCATAGTAAAATTGCAAGGAAAGTAAATCTACACTACTCAATTGCAAGGAATTAAACAATAACAAATCAAATGAACAATAAAGGAACATGAAAACATAAAGTGCATTAAAATGAAAATAGAAGAAACAAAAGTGCATCAACAAAAAAGTAGAGAATTACAAGAATTAAATGCTAAACTAGAGAGAAGAGATGTAGAAGAAGAAGAATTACAAAAGAAAAAGTAAATCAAAGCATAAAATTAACCTAGATCTAAGAATTCCTAATCTAGATCTAACCTACTCCTAATTCTAGAGAGAAGAGAGAGCTTCTCTCTCTAGAAACTAACTAAAGCATCATAAAACTAAAATAAAACTCACTAACTAACTAGATGCCTCATCCCTCTTCAATCCTTGGGTTAAATAGCATCAGAAATGAGTTGAATTGGGTCCAAAATACACCAGAAATCGCTGGCCACGAGTTGTACTTAAGTGAGCACGTGCAACATCAGCGCGTACATGTACCGTGCGCATGCGCGCCCCTATGCGCGGTGCAACTATGGCAAATTTTATATAATTTTGAAGTCTCAGATGTTAGCTTTCCAATGCAACTAAAACCGCATTATTTGGACCTCTATAGCTTAAGTTATGGTTGATTAAGTGCGAAGAGGTCGGCTTGACAGCTTTTGCGATTCCTTCATTTCTTCATGAATTCTCCATTTCTACATGCTTTTTCTTCATCTCCTCAATCCAATCCTTGCCTCCTAAATCTGAAATTGCTTAACAAACATATCAAGGCATCTAATGGAATCAAGGTGAATTAAATTTAGATATTTTAAGACCTCAAAAGCATGTTTTCACTCTTAAGCACAATTAAAGGAGAATTTACAAAATCATGCTATTTCATTGAATAAATATGGGAAAAGATGATAAAACCCTCTCAATTCAACACAAGATAAACTCTATAAATGGGGTTTATCAAAGGATCAAGATATAAACATGTTAACATTTTTCAAGTATTATAACTCGGAACCAGGATTTGGAGTGGGTTGATTGTGGTAGCTTTAGGTGTGCCGAGTTATAGCTCGGAGCCCCCAAGGTTAACATGCTTATTCTCGGTGTAAGAAGTGGAAGCAGGTTATCCTTTTGAATTTTCGCGCTTAATATTTTGTGTTCGTCTCTTGGGGAGGAAAGAGAAATATTGGAAAACGCATTCGCTTTTAATGCGTGTTGGGTAATGTAGCGCTAGTGAGATCTAGCCGCTGATTTTCTTTTTGTGTTTAATAATCGACGGTTAGGGATTGTTCTTGAATTTTTACTGCTTGCAGAAGGTGTGGATAGTGGGCTGGTGGGTGATTTTTTGTTTGGATTTGTTTGATTATCTGGTTTCGGGGCTTGCTTTTTCTTTTTTCGCCTGTGTTTCCGAAAGATGAATAAGAAAGGTTAGTTATTCCTTTCTTCCTCATGTGCTCTTGTTTTCTGTGGGAATGTTTGTTTTCGGGATGGATAAGGGAAAAAAGGTTGAGATAGGGACAACTGTGGGTGGTAAGGTAGAAGTTAAGCTAGTTGAAGATGTGTGGGTTTGGGATCCTGTGAATCCTTTTTCATGGGTTGTGGATTCAATGAGGGAGTATGCTTCTGTGTTTGACGATTATCAAAGTGTGTCACAATTAGGGTTAGTGTCTTCGTGGGTCAGGGGGGAAGTGATATTAAGCTTAAGTTCATACCGTGTAGTGCTAATGATCGTGTCTTTCATCGTGGGGAAGGGTTTGAGTTTTTCTTCATGTACAATTGCGTTTTTGTGGACTTGGGTGTTAAGTTTCCCTTCTCTAAATTCGAGTGTGGTGTTCTCATGCAGCTTAAGTGTGCACCGTCTCAGCTGCATCCTAATTCGTGGGCTTTCGTTAGGGCTTTTTAGATTCTGATGAGGTATTTAGAGATTGAGCCATCCTTGGAAGTCTTTTTTGCTTTGTTTCAATGTAAGGGGGTTAGGCGAGACTGTTGGTTGAATCTCGCTAGTGTTCCAGGTCGTGCCATTTTCAACTTATATAGGTCTTCGTATAAAGGGTTTAAGTCTATGTTTGTAAAGATTGGCGTTGTTGAGGGTGAATTTTCTTGGTTTATAGATGAGTGTTTATTGGAGAGGTTCCCATTATTCTGGGTTCCAAGGCCTAGGCAAATATTGGGTATGGATGGGATGGGATACAGAAATGAGATGGTTGTGGAGTTTTTGGTTAATTATGTTTCGCCTTCGAGTTTGTTGTTGGTTGTTGAACTTCTGGAGTTGGAAATGGATAGAGATGCCTTGGCTGGATATATAGGTATTTGCTTTGTGAAATTTGTTTTTGTATGGTTCGGTAATGGTTGTTTATTCGTTATCTTTCTGTTTTGTATGTAGTTGAAAAGGCTCCAAAGGTGACCTTAAGCAGCTTGCGAGCGTATTTTTGGTCGAAAAAAGTTGAAAAGCAAAGCTCTACTAGTCATATTATGGCGGAGAAAGGTGCTGAAGTTAATCAGCCGTCTCCAAAGAAGGTTAACTTTAAAAGGAAGAGAGGAGATGGGGCGAAAGATATGCCTGTGGATGTCGCCAAGGATAAGGTCGGAGGGAAAGAGATTGATCTTGAGGTGGTCAAGCATTTTACCGAGAACCAAAGGGTGCTTCATGGTTATCGTGGGGATGAGGATTTGACTTCCCTTTGGAGTGAGCATTTCCCGTTGAGTATGGTTGTTGATGAGCACTGTCAAAATTCGGCTGATGTTAAACTTGTCCAGGAAGTTGGTGATATTGGGGTTTGTCAGTATCTACAGGTATAGTGTCACTTTGTTGTTTTATTGTGTTTGCTTGTGTAGATCTTTGATTTGTTTTACTGATTTTCTGTAGGTGATTGGAGCTTGGTTGATGTCTATTGGCCGAACTCAGGAGTTGAAGCATGCTAGGGATTTGTTTGATAGGGCTGCCATGCCTCAATTAATGTAGAATGTGGAGAAGGCGAGCAAGCTGCGTGATGCTCTTGACTTGGTAAACTCATTGCAAGAGAAATTGACGACTTATGAGAGTGCGGAAAAGGAATTGAAAGAGAAAAATGTATATTTGGAGGCTAGACTTGTGGTTCTTGGAGTGGAAAAGAAACATGCTGAAACTGAGAAAGAGGATCATAGTTTGGAGATGTTCTCGGCTGGATTTGAGAGAGCTGTTGAGCAGGCAAAGCTTCTAGCTCCTGCTGCTGACTTTTCGAAAATGGATCCGTGTAAGGTTGTTGTTGGGGATGAGTTGGTTGAGGACGAGGATGGTGTTGAGGGTGAGGGGGAGAACTCTGGTGTTTAAGATTGTAATAGGCTTGTTTGTGTAGTTTTTTGAACTTATTTGACTTATAGCCTTTCGACTTTTGTCATGAACTTTTAGCTAAACAGATATGGTAATATTGGGGTTTGATTTGGTTATGTTTCATGTTTGAATTGTTTAGGAGGTATGTTTGCATATTGGTATTTGTTTGTTTGCAAGGATCAAGGGATTAGGATACAAGAGTTTTGTTGTTTGTTTGTTGTTTTGTATCTCTGCACAATTTGTGCTTTCGTTTTGTGCATAGAGTTTGTGGGATGAGGGGTATGCTATTAGCCCCGTTAGGACTTGTAGTCGTTTTATGCCTTTGATCAAAGAAGTTTGATAATGTTAGAATTGGGTTTGAGGAATGTATGGAATATTTGAATTGCTCTTCCGACAAATATGCTCAAATGTGTCGGAAAGTTAGTGTTTGTTTGTTTTGAAGTTGCCTACGTATGAGATGCGATATAAATAGTTGTTTGTTTACTATACAATATGATTTGTTGAAAAGGATGCGGGGTGGTGTGCCTCATTAAAACCTCTCTAGCAAAACCCTCCTTAGGGACAAAATCTGGTAGTAGGAAAAAGAGTGCATCACCTTGTCCGACTTATAGACTAGCTGAAATACATTTTCAGAGATGATATGTTCCAAGCGTTTGGTAGTATAGTTCCATTGAGCTTTTGTATTTTGTATGCTCCCTTGCCAATGACTTTTTGTATTCTGAATGGTCCTTCCCAATTTGCGCTTAGTTTGCCGTGTCCTTGTGGCCTTCGTATGTCTTCAACTTTTATGAGTACTAGGTTTCCTTGTGAGAATGTCCTTGTTTTGAATTTCTTGTTATATTTTCGAGCTATAGCTCGTTTTGCCGCTAATTGTTGTAGCGTTGATTTGTCTCGATCTTCCTCTGTGAGGTCAAGCTCGACTCTTCTGTTTTCAATATTGTCGCTTTCGTTGACGTTTGTTGTTCTAGGATTTTGTATAGATATCTCAACTAGTATCATGGCGTCGCATCCGTACACTAGCCTGAAAGGTGTTTTCTTTTTTGATGATTGTTCAGTTGTGTTATAGCTCCATAGTACTTCAGGGATAAGCTCGGCCCATTCTCCTTTTGAGTCGTCGAGCTTCTTTTTAATGCCCTGCAAAATGATCTTATTGGCGGCTTCAGCTAGGCCGTTAGTTTATGGATGTTCGACAGAGGAGAACTGTTGAAATATTTTAAAATTTTGTAAGAAATTTGTGAACTTTTGATCTATGAATTGTCTACCATTATCAGTAATAATGAATTGAGGAATACCAAAGTGGCATAGTATGTTTTTCCAAACGAAAGAAATCATTTTTCGGAAGTTATTTTTGCCAATGGTGTAGCCTCTATCCATTTTGTAAAGTAATCTATGGCGACAATTAAAAATTAAACCTGGCCTGGAGTGGGTGGGAATGGTTCGAGGATATCTAGCCCTCATTTGTTGAACGGCCAGCATATCTCGGATGTATGTAACTGCTCGGCTGGGTTGTGAATGATTGGTGCATGACGTTGGCAGTGGTCGCAATGCTTTACTTTATTCATGCAGTCTTGTTTTAACGTCGGCCAGTAGTAACCAGCTCGGAGGATTTTGGCAGCTAGACTCCGGCTGCCTATGTGTGTGCCACAGACTCCCTGTGGACTTCATCTATTGCCAGTTTGGCTTCTACCGTGTTTAGGCATCTTAGGAGCGGTCTTGTGAATCCTCTTTTCTATAATTCGGTTCCGAACATTGTGTAAAAACTTGCTCTTCATTTGAACTTTCGTTGATTTTGGATGTTGCTGGGGATGTTACCTGTTTGCAAGTAAGTTATGAAGGGTGATCTCCAGTCATCTTCCTGTGAAATACTCGAGATTGATGTTAGCATAACACTAGGCTCTTCGAGTGTAAGTTGGAATAAGATGGGTGGTGTAGTTTGACTTCTTGTTGTTGCTAATTTTGAAAGGATATCTGCTCTATCATTTTGTTCCCGAGGTATGTGGAATATATTAAAATGTTGAAAATTACTGACGAGGCTATTGACTATGATATTGTATTTTTATAATAACGGGTATTTTACCTGGAAATTACCTGTTACCTGTTGTACCACAAGGAGGGAGTCACATTTGACATTTAAATGTGTTACGCCCATTGTGTGGGCCAGTCGAAGTCCTGCTATGAGAGCTTCGTACTCTGCTTGGTTATTGCTTGCATGAAAGGTAAATTGTAGGGATTGCTCTAATTGTGTTCCGTGTTTGTCTTCGAGGAGTATTCCTGCTCCGGAACCTTTGTTGTTTGAGGCACCATCGACATATAGTGTCCAAATGTTATCTTTAGGATCTTGCTTTTCTGTGGTGAATTCTGCAATGAAGTCGGCTAATGCTTGTGATTTGATGGCTCATCTGGATTGGTATTGGATGTCGTATTCTGACAGCTCGATCAACCATTTGATTAACCGTCCTGCTAGTTCTGGCTTCGTCAGTATTTGTCTTAAGGGTTGTTCTATTCTGACCACAATGGTATGGCTTTGAAAGTAATGTCGTAGGTGTCTGGATGTTGTGACTAGGGCTAGTGCCAGTTTCTCTATCTTTGGATAACGAACCTCGGCGTTTTGAAGAGATTTGTTGACGAAGTATACCGGGTGTTGTTGCTTTTCTGTTTTTGTTACCAAGTCAGAACTGATAGCCTGGTTAGTAATAGATAAATATAGATAAAGTGGTTTACCAGCTTCTGGGGTATAGAGGATTGGAGGGTCTGAAAGTATGGCCTTGAGCTCGGTGAAAGCTGTTTCGCATTCCTCGGTCCAGTGAAATTCTGCTTGTTTCCATAGAGTTTTGAAAAAAATGGTGTGATCGGTGGGCTACTCGAGGTAGGAACCTGGCCAAAGCTGCAAGTCGGCCGGTTAGTTGTTGGACCTCCTTGACCGTTTTTGGGATTCGCATGTTTAGAATTGCCTGGCACTTTTCGGGGTTTGCTTCGATACCTCGGCAGGTCAGCATGAAGCCGAGGAATTTTCCGCTCTATACGCCGAAAGCACATTTTTCAGGATTAAGCTTCATATTGTACTTTCGGAGTTGTTGGAATATCTCTATTAGGTCTTTGACATGGTTTGCTGTGTGTGTTGATTTTGCCACCATATCATTGACATAGACTTCTATGTTTCGTCCGATTTGACTTGTGAAAATTTTGTCCATAAGCCGTTGGTAGGTAGCACCTGCGTTTTTGAGCCCAAATGGCATAACCTTATAACAGAAATTTTCATTGTCAGTAATAAAGGCAGTTTTATCTTGGTCAGCCTCATGCATGAGGATTTGATTATAGCCAGAATAGGCATCCATAAAGCTTAAACATTGGAAACCAGAAGAACTATCAACAAGTTTATCAATGGATGGGAGGGGGTATGCGTCCTTTGGGCAGGCCTTGTTAAGGTCTGTATAGTCCACACACATCCTCCACTTACCGTTGTTCTTTTTTACCATTACGACGTTGGCTAACCAAGTGGAGTATCTGAGTTCTTTGATGAAGCCAGCGTTTAGTAGCTTTTGGATTTCTTCTAGAGAGGCTGCTCTCTTGTCGGTGCCGAGGTGTTGTTTCTTTTGGGCTATAGGTCGGACTGTTGGGTTGATGACTAATTTATGGCAAATGACGTTGGGATCTATTCCTGGCATGTCTGCTGGGGTCCAAGCGAATAGGTCAGTGTTGTGCCTCAGTAGTTCGGCTAATTGGTCTTGTTCTTCTTTTTTAAGCGTGTTGCCGAGGTAAGTATACTTGGCTTTGTCGTTTGTTAATTGAATTTTAGTGAGATCGTCTGTTGGCATCGGCCGCTCTTGATGGCTAGTTCTGGGGTCCAGGTTGGCCAGGGCAGGCAGTTGATCCGAGTTATATACTGCTTGGACATATTGCTGTTCGGGTTGTCTTGGCTGTTCGCTTTTTAGACTGGCGTTATAGCACTGTTTGGCCTCTTTTCGGTCTCCGTGGATAGTAATGACTTTGTTATCCTGCGAAAGAAACTTAACAGACAAATGCACAGTAGAAACAATAGCATTGAATGCGTTCAAAGATGGTCTGTCTAAAATAATATTATATGGGCTTTTGCAGTCTACGACAAGATACTGTATATCTATCGTCTTGCTGTTAGGATATTCCCTGAAAGTGGTTTGTAACCAAATATAACCTCGAATGGAGACGCGCTCACCTGAAAAACCTACCAATTCTCCAGAAGATGGTTGGAGATTCTTGTCGCTATGTTTCATCTTTTGGAATGTTGAATAGAAAAGCACGTCCGCGCTGCTTCCTGAATCCATTAGGATCTTCTTTACTAATGGTTCTCCGACTTGTGCTGTGATGACAACCGGGTCATCCAAGTTTCGATCATTTGACTTAAAGTCTTTGGGGACGAATGAAATTTTTGGCTTGTCCTTGTTGATAGGTTGAGATGGGGTGAATTCTGTCATTGTCATCATAGTTCGGTACGACCTTTTTCGTGCCGAGTTTGTACATCTGCCACCTGCAAAACCACCAGAAATGCAGTTTATTATCCTACGTGGTGGATGGATATCACTGTCTACCTTCTTCCCTTTATCTCGGGAATTGTCAGTTACGTTGGGTTGTTGGCCGAGGTCTTCCATGTTCCGCCTTCGTCCCCGGCTGTCAACGTATTTGTCGAGTAGTCCCTGGCGGGCCAGCTTCTCAAGGACATCTTTTGCTATTACGCAGTCGTCTGTGGTGTGGCCGTACTTTTGGTGAAAAGCACAATACTTTGATCTGTCCACATGTCGCTGGTCCTGATATGTACCAGCTCTGTTTGGGGGTTTGATGAGCTTTGAGTGTAGTATGTCCTTTATAATGTCCTCCTTTTTTGCATTAAGGGGGGTATAGCTGTCGAATTTAGGAGGTAATCGGAATGATCTCTGCTCTGTCCTACTGGTTGGGTGTTTGTTTCGTCTTTCTTCTTCCCTATTTGTGGTAGGCTTTTCCGCTCTTCGTAGTGCTCGAAATTCTTCGATTTCGATCTGAATTGTTGCCTTTTCTTGGAATTCGGCCAGGGTTTTTGGTTTCGCCACCACTATGGATTCTTGGAATTTTCCTGGTCGGAGGCCGCTTTTTAGGGCGTGGAGGTGTACTTTAGGGTTTAGGTTGGGTATTTCGTTGGTTGCTTCAGCGAATCTAGTCATGTAGTCTTTCAGGCTTTCGTTCGGTCCTTGTTTGATAGTGCTCAGGTAATCGGAATTGTGGACATATATTTTGGATGCGGTGAAATGATTGACGAACTGGTCGGCCAGCTCATCGAAGCTTGATATGGAGCCTTCGGATAGGTTGGAGAACCATATTAAGGCGGCTCCGTCCAGGAAGGTTGGGAAGGTTCTGCATAAGATCGGGTCGGACTCCTTATTCATGAACATCATGGCGTGGAACTTGGTAACGTGGACATTTAGGTCTCCTATTCCTTGTTAGGGTTTGAGCGTCGAAGGTAAGGTGAAGTTTTTGGGCATTTCAAAGTTCATAACTTCTTTTGTGAAGGGGTTGGTTCTTTTGGTGGTAGTTTTTGTGATCTTTGGGATGGTGTGTTTAGTTTCCGAGGTGTGCTCGTCATTGTCGTCCTTATTTTCAACATTTTTGTGTTCTCCTTTGCTGCGATCGTGCTCCATCTGTCGTAGGAGCTCGGCCATTCTTTGATTTTCGGCCCTGAGGGCCTCATTGATTGTCAGAATTTCGGCGTGATTGACGTCGGAGGGAGCGTGATTGTGCTCGTCCGTCATGTCTCCCGTCCTGCAAAAGGAAATGAAAAATATGTAGAGTAAAGAGTTGTGGGGTTAGAAAAATCCTCTGCCCCACGGTGGGCGCCAAATGTTCCTGTGTGAAAGTGAGCTTCGGGGTATAGCTCGTTCTGCTAGCGGTTGAACTCGCTTTTCTTAGAGCGGAAGGAGTGGAACGTCGTCTTCTCCTGGGGAGGCGGCGTTGGGTACCTGAAAAGGGACTCCAACGCTCAAATAAGTATGAGTATGAGAGAGTTCAGAATAAGATTGGAGTGAATAGCGTACCTGTGACGGAGTAAATCACTCGTATATAATGGAGTAATTGGGAAACCGTTATCCGCATTATTTTGTTACTGGTTTGGTTGTGTTCTGATATTTCGAAACTTAGTTAGCTCTGGAGAGAATTTTACGAAAGAGTTGTGTGTTGATCCTAGTTCCAAGATTCCCATTATGACTCGGTTTTGACCTAACGGATCAGATACAATTATAAAAAGAAAAAGAAATCTGATTATATAAAAACAAGAATAGATAATTGTGGTAAGATTTCATTTAGGATTTCTTACATTTATTATTAATAAATTCTGTAAGGCAAAAACAATGAAAATTGAAAAGGATAACCACGGTCCACGGAGCCAAATGAGTGATTAGTTGTTACTAGAATAGAAATATGTGTCTTTATGGAGATAATTGTTGTTAATCACAGAAAAGAAATGTCGGTGTATTCATTCGGAAAGCGAACTCCATTTGAAGTCTCAACATACGCACGTAACGTGTAACATGTTTATCAAGACTTTGCCCTCATTTTTATATGAATTTCGTTAATTGATTTAAGAGGAGTGCTAGGGGACCAACAACTTTTGTGTTTTATAACTATCAATTAGTCATCAATAGTCTTTTTAACAGTGTGAGATTATATCCAATGATAAAAAATCACTTATTTTTCTTTTAATGATTAAGTATTAGCCAAAAAATACAAAAATTGCTAGCCCCTAGACTTTTCCTTGATTTAATGCCTTGCCCCTTAACCTTGTATTCGGACACAATTGCAATAACTTAGAGATAGAGATGTAGATAAAATACAAATTTTTGTTTTATGGCTATTTAAAGCATATACAAGGCCGAAAGGAGACTCTATATGGAATCCTTTTCAGTTTTCAGGCCTAAAGAAAATAGCTGGCCAGAATGCAGGGCCCACATGATCCAGTTCTTCAAGTAGAAAATAGTGAAAAAGAAATCATTGAATATTTTCATATTTTTTGTTACTGGTTAATTTCCTGCACCATGATTACTAATCGCAGGTTGATGAATTTATATTTAATTCACAATACTCTGATTGAAAACGATTATCTTTTTAATTTTTGCACCGGTTAATAATTAAATTAGTCACAAATAAAACATTTTTTAAATTCGTTTCTCTGAAAGATTTTTTCATTAAATTGGTCATTCAAAGATTATAAATTAATTATATCTATCTTTTAATTATTCCACTAACAATTTTCGTCAACAATTGATGATATGAAATATTAACTAATAGCATACATGATATATAACATGTTCAATTAGACGATAACTAAATATGTTTACGATCAGTTTAGTCACTAGGTCACATTAGGAATAAGATTTTTGTAATTGGAGAAAATGACTAAATTAATAAATTTTCATAAGCATATTTGATTAATATCTAATTAGACATATCAGGTATTATATATGTTATCAATTAACTTTTACAACATCAATCTTTAATGTAAAATGAGCAGAAAAAAAAAAACATTGAAAATTGAAAGAGCTTTTATAAATTGAATAGTAAGAAAATCCGGGGACATTCTGTTATTTATAGCTGTACAATAGGATATATAGAATGCCCCATGATGATTGATAATCATCAAAGCATGATTATACATGCAAGATAGACTTTGATATTTTCTTTGCAGTAATAGTAATAATTAATAAGCTTCTGCTCATATCTAAGAACCTGCTCTCCACTACCAAGAATAATAGTGAAACCAAAAACTTCAAGAGATGAATGGCAAACCAAAAATTAGCCTTTCACCTGACTTTGGCTATTGTTTATACACCCTTCAATCTCATATTTATGGTACACTCTGCATTGATTCTCTTCCCACCACCGTTCTGCTTCCTTCTCCGAGAATCGTTTCCGGCTGTGAATTATGCATGTAATGCAGATTCAGAAAACATATTGTTTAGATATATTTTGGCTAACAAGAAGCATGGAATAGGCATTACCTGAATCTGACCCTTTTAAGGCCCTTTTTCCCACATGGCAAGGTTGTGAATGTGATGTAAACACCAGGCTCATACTGTTCTACCCATTCAACCTTCATGCTGTCAGTATTGTCTTGCTGTGACTGTGGTTTAGCGACGCTAGAATTTTCCGTCACTCTATCATTCTTGAGTAACATGTTTCTCCCAAGTTTTGATTTCAATGTGTCTGAGAATACTATAGGGGAATTAGATAGACTGTCCATGTTGCCATCCCTAGGACTATTCATATCTATATGTATGGGTGCCAAATTAGACATGCAATCATGTATCCCAACTTTTCCTTCTTGTCCAGCATTCTCTTTTCCTGATATTGTATGAAGCTGCAGTGGTGATAATTAATATAATGTTAAGGCCATATCATAAGGACTACTACAACATATGTTTCTTGTACGGAAGCCTTTGTGTAAATGAACAAAACAAACACAATATAAGAAAACTTACCCTTACAGCCAAAGCTTTTATGACCTCTTTTGCTGCTTTGGACTTAGCAGCTTCCTCCTTTGCTACAAACCAACTCTCCTCAATTTTCTGTTGGCACTCTTGTATCTTATGGTTTTTGAGTTCACACTGTTCTTCAAGTCTCTTTAACTATCAAAAGAAATGAAATAATAGCATGCATTAAATGCACAGTCAGATGTTTTTTAAATACGCAAGTGAACAGCACTGGTTAATTTGCTACTCAGATATAGGAAAATCAGAATGAGAGGAATGAAATGAAGCAACCTAAAGGGCTAAATGCTCACCAGTTATCCTAACGGAAAATGCGAAAACAAATTTTACAAATTTGAATTATAGTTGAATGCTGGAGATACATACAGGAATATATTCATTTATAGAAATCTAAGCAGGATAATAACTGTTTCTTTGTCACAAATGCAGCATGTACAACATTGAAACAAAAGTTACCTCAGCTCTCAGCCTCTGAACTTCTTCAATGAGCATCTTATCAGACTTTGTTGTATCTGACTCTGCACTAGAGAAGTTGAATGCTGCCGCAGGAGATTCTATATTTGGTGGGGCAACAGTAGCTACTTTATTTTTCGACGAAGAAACATGCCCAGCCAAATTTTCTTTACAATTGATTCTAAATTGGGCAGGGCATGGAACTTGCCCCCATTGGGGCATCCCACCTAACATAGAAGAAGAACTATCTTCTAAATGCTGCTGGCTCTCTTGTTGGTTTTTCCAGTCCTTTCTTCCACTGGGCATGCTTTTCCTATAACATGATTGGCCGAGCGTCAAGAGAGGACCCTGTGCCATAGTTGTCTCTCCTCTATCTTCAGTCAGATCAGGAAGTCTGTGCAGCTGCTGGGAGTTGCAATTTCTAGACTTCAAAGCCACTGCTGAATGTGTACTTCCTTGCCTTCTATCATAGCACTGATCACAAACTCGAAAGGCCTTGCTCTTACTTGGGGCTAGAGAAGCATTTATAACCTTTTTACTACTACAAGCGCGGCAGAAATGAAGGCCACAATCATAACAGTTATGCTTCTTCCTTGTGAATCCAAACGGCAGCCTACACCCACTACAAGCTGACTGGTCACTGATAGAAATCGGTCTGTGCAAACAGATTGCAGCCGTGAAACTTGATCCACAAGTTATTGTTTCTACTTGCCTGTCTCTTAGAGCCTCAACAAAAGAAGGCGTGTATCTGTCTTCGCTATCACCTAGTCCAAGTTGACCATTTTCACCTTTGCCCCATGTATAGACACTCCCGGCCGAAGTCAAAACAGCAACATGATATGAACCAGCCGAAATCACTTTAACAAACTCTTGTTTAAGCTGTCCTTCAACCATTACTGCTCTATCTCTGGCGTGAGGATTTCCGAGCTGTCCATATCTCGCGCTTCCCATTGCAAATACCTTGCCCATATTAGTAAGTGCTACAGTCAACATTCTTCCACAACTTACTTGAACAAAATCATAGTCAACGAGTTGTGAAACACAAGTCGGCACAAGCTTGTTTCCATTATCTGCATGACCAAGCCTCCCTTCATCTGCATCTCCCCAAGTAAACAGCTTGCCCGTAGGAGTATTATACCGAAAGTGATCAACCATGACTTCCACAATTGCAGCTGTATGCCATGAACCACAAGCAACAGACCTCACCTTTAGACCACTAAGAGACTCAACATGTTTCGGTCGAGAACAGCTCTGAAGATTGCCATGGCCAAGAACTCCGAAGGTACCATCTCCATATGTAAATAATTTTCCACAGCTAGAGACAATGGCAGTGTGCCATTCTCCACAAGCAATGCTTGAAATGCTAATACCATCTAGAGGACCTGAAAGTTTATGTGGTATCCATTGATTTTTTATCCGGCCTTCATTAACCAAATCCGAACAACAAACATCATTCCCCCATGCATATACTTCACCAGAATCTGTCAAAGCACATGTATGATACTCACCACAGGTTACCTGTTTTATATGAACACCATTAAGAGAATCGACTATTTTCGGGGAGCTAGTGTCTATATCAATTTTTTGCCCCAACCTTCCCCACTTCCCTTGACCCCAACAAAACACTTCCCCTTCTTTTGTTACCAAGGCAGCATGTTTTCCTCCTAAAGCTATATTTTGTACATCTAACATCATAGTGGATTCTAGCAACTTTGGAACTAAAGAATATATTCCATGTTGGTTCACAAACCTTTCATTTACAATCCCTACAAGACCTCCAATCCCTCCACCCCAAACCATTACATCCTTCAATGCATTGTTGTTTCTTATGAGTGGTGTGGCGGGGTTCAACATAGACCTGCAGGACAAATTCTTGTGCTCCTTGTTGAGACGTGTTGTTTCGATCTTAATAGGAGTATCTGGATCAATATATGGAGAACTTGGGACAGAATTATCAATCATGTCATTTGCACTGGAAAGGAAAGGTGTTGATGGATAAAACTTATCAGATGTATATGATAAGCCATCAGAAAAACACCTTTCTGAGAGTGACAAAGTGGGACTTGCGCATACACTATGTACCTTCAAAATGAAATCAAAAGTGAAAGTCACATTCAGTCTTCTATGAAAATTATACATTTTGTAATGAGCATAATTGGACTTAGAAATAGAATAAGATATTAGACATTGATAGAAATAGTTTAAATAGGAGTTAGGTATTATAACATTCATTATGGAATTTGTAAAATGCCTTAGAACTCTCTTCTTCCTAATTATATTCTTCTCTTTTATCTGATTCATTTCTTCTATATTCTACTCTGTCTGAAATATACCATTCAATTCCACAATGATACTCCTAATTTTCTATCTAAACTATAATCCAATCACTCCAAAAATAAATTCTGTTTCACATTCATTTATTTTCAAGATATTGAAGAAGCACCAAATGTGAAAGGAACCGAGAGTATAACAGGCTACCAAACCATTCAACAAGGTGAAAGGAAAATTTCCACCATGTCAGTACATGAAAGACTAATAATTTGTTGCATGTCAAACATAACTGCAAAAAGCAACATGTCTTAGTTTTATTATATAAGAATAAAAACTAGGATTATAATTTTCTGTATATGGAACTCAGAATTATCAACCAGCAATTGAGATTGATTTCTCAAATCTTTATAAATAGCTAAGGTAGATACATGGAATATGTCTATAACCTGAGCAAATTGGGAGGTATCATCCAGGAGGCCAAGATTTTTCTTTCTTCGTAATATTCCGGCCGGACTACTGACACAACTCTGAACCCCTTTGCAGCTTCTTAAACTACTGAAAGGTCGAGGATGCTGGCACCGAGAAATCACAGCTCTCAATCCAACAAACCAAGTAGTAGCCTGTGCTTTGTCCTTGCATATCTACATTTAACATAAATAAATAAATGATATATGGATATAAGAAAACAAATACAGTTATATTATATGCAATGTGCTAATCACAAATATTACCAGATCAAGAGAGTGTTCACTGTCAGCATAGATTAGCGAAAATGAATGGCACTCCTTTTCAGCTTCATTTTGCCTTTGGCACCTTATCTGAAAAAGGATTAGTGTTGTATTATTAGACCAAAACTTCAGGTTCATCTGGAAAATTCATCAAGCAAGAAGGTAGCATGGCCATGGATGTTTGTTACATACATTTCCCTGCCCTTGAATAATCTTCGAAACCGAACTCAATCGCAAATGCTTTTCCTGCTGCCCTGAGTACCAAATCAAATTCCTCTCATCCTATAATCAGGGGAGAAGACATGTTAACATCTTCATCATAATTAAAGAAACTTCATAGATAGTAGTATTTAGCATTGCAAGCAACTATAGTTTCCAGATCAAAGTAGACTTTAATTTGAAGATAGCATTATGGATTTAGTAGTTAACAGTAAAAATAAAAAACAATAAAAAACAACAAATACAAGTTTCAATCACTAGTGAGACCATTGAGAATCTAACAGGGGGAAGATTTCGAAACCTCTAAATTTAATGTTTATATAACAAATTTGAAGAACAGAATATAATGAAAATCATAGGCCACATATCATTAAGAAATTATCAGAAGAAGCAAAGAAATTATTGAAATAATGTGTCATCACAAATATGCCTATTACCGGGGAAAGTCTGAAAGGGCAGAGCTTTGGTTTTCCTCTGCGACCACACTTTAGTAAATATGCACCTTTCTTTATAGATACAATTGCCTGAACAGAAATAATTAATAAATTAAGAAAAAGGGGGAAAAAAAACAATTTTGAAGTTTGTCAGAAAGGAAGGTAAACAAACAGTAGAAACTATTGCACAAAGGAAATACCGAAAAAACAAAAATAAAATATCATTTCACATTGGCAATTCCAAAGAACAAACACTAAAGTCTACCTTTCATGATGATCCACACTGACATGGGAATGTGTGCATATATATATATACACTAAAATGAGAGAGAGAGAGAAAGAGAGAGAAGAAAGAATTCTGGTTTTTGAAAGAACATTAACATGCCTCAATGGATTCTTATGTTGTAAGAAAATTGATGTAAACAGAAAAGATGATTAATTCCCAATCCTATATAGTATTCAAAATTGAAACTAAAACTGGAATAATCAGAAGTGATATCATAAACTCAGCCAATGGCATTGCCAGAAAGGAAAATGAGGAATTCAAAATTGAAAGAAAAAAAAATCAGAGCTAAGAAGGAAAAATTCTAAACTTTGAAGTGTAGAGAGAAAATGTAAAGAGGAAATTGAACCTGTTCAACAGCTCTGTCAAATGGAAGTGCAGCTAAGGAGTCTTCTTCCATTGTCATGGTTGTTGTTGTTGCAGTTAGTTTCATTAAAGAAGAAGAATGAATGGAAGAAGACAACGGAAACAGAAGTGAAGAAACTGAAACCTTATCATTAGTTTGCACCAAAAATGACTCCTATGAGAATGCAGAGAACAGAATATAATAATCTCTCTCTCTTTCTCTCTCTGTTGTGTTGTGTTGTGTTGTGTTAAGAGTGAAGTGTCTGAACACACAAAGTCAGAAGAGAATAGAAGAGAGCATAGACAGAGTTGGAAGAAGAAGAAGAGAAGAGAAGAAGAGAGGTTTCTTTTCTCTTAGCTTTATTAACTTAAACAGTTGAATCTGTTTGGTTCATCCATTGATTCACTGTGTGTTCACTTGGAAATTCGTGCCATTTTTGAGAGAGAAAAAGAAGAGAGGGGCCTATGAAACTGAGAACTTAAAACCATATGCACGTGTACACCATTTTCTTGTATAAAAAAGAAGAAAAGAGGTGGAAGCAGTAACACTAACACACACTATTATTCTTACCACATCTCATTTATTGTCCTTATATATCTTGCCTTTTTCTTACTTGTTTTTATTTCATTTATTTATTTTCCCATTTATCATCATAAATACTAATATTACACCCTACAATCATGCATTATGCATAGCATAGCAGTAACAAGATGCCATTTTCTTCTTTTGGGCAAAGCTCACTCTTTCTTGTCTTTCTCACAAAAGGTTAAGGGAAGGGGGGTCAAACCGTAATTACAGGACCTATAAACTTTTGTGGTACTGCTCGTACATTACAATTTACAAATGTGATGTTTTTGAATTTTGAATTTTTAAATGTCACAAATATTTATTTTTTATGGTGGGAACTGGGGAGGGTTAAAACTTATATACAGTGAGTGACATTTAATATAATACATACAATAGTCTAATACTAATAATCATGTGATGCAGAAACAGTCCAATTTTCCTTAATGTACATGCATTCCATTTTTTGGCATTGGCCACTTTTTTTTTTCACCATGGCAGAAGGACGGGGAGGAGGGAGGGGGGACCTACTTTAATTTGTTCCAAAGGTGGATTCCAATTAGCAAGAGTTCATAAAAAGGAGAAATTATTATCTTTTCTTATCAATTTGACCAATCAGCAGTGAATTTAGATAATAATGGTCTTTCTAGGGACAAGAGAATCCGGCACTTGTTTGTGTAATTAAGAGGGCTATTTTTTCCTCAAATCATAAATTAAAATAAAAAAATATTTTATATAAATAATTAATTATTTTAATATGATATAAATATATAAATATTTTTATATAAAATTAAGTACAATCCCACTAGAGAACTATCAGGTCTAACAGTAACAAATTAACAAATATTTTTAAATTGTATTTTATATTAATTAATTATTAATTAGTGATTATTTAAAATTTTTTTTAAAAGATACAAAACTAATAATTATTAATTATTTCTTATTACTTTGATTCACATTTTAATATTTATTACACAAATTCTAATTCCTCTTTCCAAAAAAAACTTTGAAACTCCAAAAAACAAAAACACCAAAATATAAGATAAAGAATCATCAAAATCTTAAGGAAATAAAAAAACATGCAAAATATATAAAAAAGAAAAGAATCATCCAAAACTAATAAAAAATCCTCCGAAATTTAGGAAAAAGAAACATAAAAAACTAGTTAAAAAGAATCGTTCAAAACCAAATAGGAGGAGGAGGAGAAGAGCCGCATGGTAGCCGGCGATAGCGTTGCATGGACGGTGGGGGACTCGCGGTGGTGCGTTGCGAGGAGGAAGCCACAAAGGCCAGGCATTGTGAGTGAAAGAGGCCTGGTGGTGACTGCATCACGACGGATGGAGAGCCGTAGGGTGCAAGTGGGGAGCAATGGGGAGTCGCAAGCGACGAGGATGCGTCGGGCAACGAAGTGGGTGCGAGTGCTGCAGGGACGATTCACGATGGAACGCAAAGTGGGTGAAGTAGAAGCGCGATGGTGGCTGTCCTGCGCAAACGGCAGATGAAGTGACGGAAAAGAATACAAGGACGACTGACGATGGCATGCGAGGACGGTGCAGCGGCAGCGCTACAGTGGCACGATGAAACCGCGGCAGCGTGGGATATTGAAAAGAGAAATTATGATTTGTAGTTTTGTGTGATGAATGATGAGTGAAAGTGAAAATAAATTAGAATAAGTTTTAATTCAAAAATATCATTAATATCAATTAATTAAATTTTAAATTTAAAAAATAATTTAAATTAATAATTATTAATTGAGTTGTTCAGTTCTTGTTTTTCTATACTTTTCTAATTACAATTAATGTCATAAAAAAATATTTTACACAACATGATATTTAAAAAAAAATTAAAAAGTATAATTATTTTTATTATATATTTACTTGTTGGTATAAAATCAAATAGTTACATAAATTTTTAATAGAATATACTAATTGTGTTAGGATTTTTTAAACTTTTAAATAGATATTTTTAAGAAAAAATATATGAAAATAAATTGATAATTTAATATTTTTGCAGTTTTTTTCCTTCTTCAATTGATTTTTCTTTTAGTTTTAGCATAAGCAAGTTTCTATTTTTTCAAAAAAAAAAAAAAACTGACTTCTAAACAATAAAATGAGTACTTATTTAAAAAAAAAATATTTTATTTATCTTGAAAACGCAAACAAACGAGCCTGCAATATAAGATTTGCCTACTGTAAATTTCATTAGCATGGCAAAATTAGTGTCCAAATGGTGGGCTATGTCACCTTTTAATTGACTATTATGCTAATTGCTAAGTTTATAAAAGGGCCTCAAGAAAAAATGTGACTTAGGATTCTTGTTCCAATTATTGCTTCCGATTAACAAGTAAAATACCTACTCAATGGTCCTTGTATTGTAGTATAGTACTGTTTTAGTAAAATATATATATATTATAGCATGATCCAATTGAGAAATGAGAGAGAAAATGATAGTTTACAAATAAAAAGCACAGGAAAATGGTAGAATTGTAGCTAGGTAGTTGAAACTTGAGAATGAAATACAGATCTATCATCTATGCAAGAGAGATTAGATTGACTTTTTTTTTATTATTATCATTTGCTTCCAAAGTTAGGTTCACTAAAGTCATATTAACTCTGCCAGTTTTGTCTACCATGTAGGTCCCATGGACAGTTCATCTTGACCTTTGCTGAGATTTTGGTCCTTTTTTTCTTTGTTTTACTTTTATATATATATTATTATTTTTTATCTATAAAATTTATAATGCTTATAAATTTATTTATAAATAAAATTAATTATTAAATACTTTGGTTACACCAAAATTAAATAAAAATTATAGTTTTCTGGCTCTTGTTCTTCTCTTTTTCCACATCTTTTGTGTTTTTTTTTTTCACATTTGAAATTTGAAAAATGAATGAATAAATGAGTATGTGTATCTTTTAGTCCTTTCAAAAATCTCACATCCACAAAACAGTAAAAAAAAAAAAAGGAAAGGGAGGGGGGCTGCTTTTATTTTTTTGCTAAATTCCTTTCTATATATAACATCAACCTGGTCACATTGCAGATTCTCTTTACTTGTTTACATGTTTCCTATCCTTCTTTTTCACAGTGAATTGTAATTCATTGTCATGTCCTTCATGCAAAGGACATTACTCCTTTACCTTTAAAAAAAAATGACTCTAAATAAAATAAAATAAATTAAATTATCAGCAAATATCTATATGTGGAATTAATTATTTATTCACAGAATCACAGGGTCAACCTGTCCCTTTTGGAAACAGAATGATATAGGTGATTGTCCTCAGTCAATGCCATACTGTAGGTACTCTATAGAAATGGTTAAATACTAATATATTCCAAGGGAAAAAAAGGCAACAACAAAATATATTGAAGGTAAATGCTATATATGTGATATGATATTATTCATTATTATTGACTATTTACCTAGTTATTATCTGGATTCTGGATACTTGCCTATTTATTTTTTTGACAACTCACGCTAATAATAATTCACCCGATAAATCTGCAAATTATTTAATAGGGTAATAATAATTAGCTATACCTGGCATATTTATGATAAATTTGTATCAAATAAATATATTGCCTCATATATATATATAATAGTATGATTAAATTCCACAAGCATCCTTTAATTTATTGAAGGAGTAAAAGTTACTAATGAGGAAAAAAAAAAAAAAAACGTAATTGTCGGACTCTGTTTTTGCTTGGAGACATTCAATCAAATTGAACTTGCCTTAAGCAATAAGTAATACAAATAACTTCAGTATGATCCAAAGAAGGAACGAACATTCTTTGGCACAAGCAATAGTAAATTAAATTTAAAAGAAAACTTTAAGAGACATTTGGTGTGTACGTTAACCCTAAATATTAATTTCTATATTGCCCACATTTTTCAACTTATTTATAGTTTGCAGGTGCAAACTGCAACCCCCAACCTAGCTAGCTAGCTACTACAATAATAAAATTAACCTACATACACTACATCATTGAGAAATAAACATGCACGCCTTTATTTGCTAAAAGATAAACATATAACAGAATTACTTAAAACTGAAAAACTCAAGAAATCAATAATTTTAGCGATGCCCAAAAAACGCTTTTTAATTTTAATATGGAGTAAATATTGGTTGGACGCAGTTATGGAAAAAGAGGTATTTGACCTGTGTGTGGTGTCGAATACACAATTACCATATGAGTTTTTTAGTTTGTCGGACGGTCGAGTTGTAGTAAGAATACGAATTCATACAAAATTCATATATATATACAAAAACACAGTCCGATTACATGCTGTGAAATCAAATTCGCGCTTGTCAAACGGACCTTCCGATTATTAAGCAATTTTGCAACATAGAACCGCAGGGTCCGATTCTAATCCTGCCGTCACATAAAGCTGTCCCACAATTTGTCTAACACGCCCTATTTCATATCCAGGCACATCACATTTATGGGTTTCATAACAAAAAATTGAGCCTCCAAAAAAATAATCTTGACAAGATAAGAAAGAATGAAAACGAATACAGTGAAAATGTGAAACGAAAACATAAAAAATGATAAACATAACAACTACAAACCGATTAAAAAAATTAAACAACAGAATAATTATTTGATTTAACTAAAGAGATCAAAATCTTTAATAATGTCCAAAAAATAACCTTAGCAACAGAAGAAAGAATGAGAATAAAGAGAGTTAAAAATGTGAAATAAAATTTTGAAAAATTAAATGCTTTTTCACTATATTTTATATTTAAAAGAACTCAATGTAAAGTTCGTCGGAATATATTAAAGATATGGCGAACCTTATTAATATAATGAGGTTCATCGGAAATACAATGAATTTAACTCAAATATTAAAAAAAAAATCGTATCTCAAAAATTAAAATTTGAATAATTTTTTTAGAAAAATAATTTTTTGTATGTAAAAGAAATCCAAAAAGTAGAATATCCATATAATAATTAAGGGTAAGTTGCTTGAATTGATGTCTATACACTATATAAGGTTAGGAAAAAGTTAATATGTCGCTCCTAAGCAATTAACTGAAAGTGAAAACCCTTCCTTATGGTTAATTAATTGCATTTCTATGTATAATCATATCATTTTCAAATTTGAACCCTTCCTTTCAAAGAAAGCGGGAACTAGTTTGACTTTAGTTCTAGTTTCTTGATAGTGAAACTGTTAAGCTAAGTATTCACTTCTCCTTAGTACCAAATAAAATAAGTTATTAAAGATATATTATTTTTCATTTCTAACCATAGGATAACCCTAATTAACATTCACTAAGCTAGTTTTAATTCTAATAATATAGTGATTTTATATGTTTAAGTATGTTAAATATATAACTATTCATATATTTCTTTCTATTATTTAAATTGTTAGAATAAATGATATGACATCGTATTAAAGTTCTATGTTCAAAAAGTCTAGAATCGATACTGGAAACTCAAAAAAAAAAATAAAAAATAAAGAAAAAAAGCAGGGCAAAAATCAAGCAAATCAAAATTTCATACAAAGAATAAACTATCATTTGTACCATGAACTTGAAACACTCACAAATACCCATCAAACAAGAAAACAAATGAAGAGGGTTTCGTGTGACAAAAGTACCTAAACCTAAATTTTATTTAGTTTTAATAAAATTCTAATACCCCTACTTTATCTTCTAAATTTTCGCAATTCTACTTACCAGCATCTTCAGTGCGCGAAATGGGAGCATATAAGCTCTGTGACCTTTGACAGTCTGTTGATCAAAGAAATACCATCAAAATGAATAGCCTACACAGTTTCATAGGTATGGAGGGACGACGGAGAAAAGCGAAACTCGAAGAGTGTGGCTAGAAGTTGGGGTTCCGTTACATGCATGGCTTGCGAATACTTTCAGCATAATAGGGAGCCAATGAGGGGAGGTGGTTTGGGTGTGATAACGTGACGAATCATGCATTTTCTTTAGTGACGGCTGTGTGTAGAAATCGATACCTGTGTGATGGACGTGAATCATGAATGGGGTCCATATCACAATAGCACTAGCGGATTTGACGTTTTGGTGAAAAGAGATGGACGCGAAACACATGGAGAGTGAATTGTAAGTTGGATATTGTGGGAGATGATGAGGGAAGATGTGATCACCATAAGATCATAATCTACAAGGGTTTGTGATGATGTAGCATATCGTCGCAAAGAATCAACAAATTCGATAGAAAGTGCAGATCAGGCAGCGAAAGTGGTAATCGAGGTGTTGCGGAGGAGGTTGAAGAAGAGGCTAGATTGGTAAATTTAGAAATAATTTGAACGAGTGGAGTTTATGAATATTAAGACTCAATCAAATTGAAATTGGTAATGATCATCCTAATAATGGTGGTATTGAAGGCATGATAGATTTATGGGATATGAGGTGAGTAATGAAGTGAATTATGAGCAAACTATTCCCTAGGATTATAGTTGTAGATCTAATGGGCTGGGTATAGAGGTTGCAAATATAATTGGGTTGAACCTAAAATAAGGCCCACCAAATCGAAAAGGAGGCAGCAATAACATGTTGGGCCATGAAGGCCCAAGCTCCAAAGCACTTAATCAAGTTGCTGTTGCGGAAGGGTGTACTGGGCTGGGATTGAGCAACCGGATCACGCCTGTCCTGGCGGGTCGTCAAGCCAAGCGGGTCAATCGAGAATGATCCATCATGGGAGTGCCGCAACGAACAATGATGGCCTCCATGCCTAGGAACTCGGAATTGGGGGATCGTGCTCAAGGCTGGGGAAGCATTGACATTACCCTGGAGAAATACATCTTGCGGCAGTTGGTATATGGGTCGCGGTGGCCATTCACAATTGGGGGCGCTGGCTCGGCGAACGGTGGTGGAGCGAACCGGGGAGATGGGCTAAATTAACCACGATGGTGAGGGAAGGTTGACATTGCAGTTGATCAAGAAGAATATGAATCTCAATCCTTTGTCGGTGCATCGGAATTGGCACATGATGGGGGGGTTAAGGAGGCTGGGAGAGGGAGAGGGAGACGAGCGGTGGAGGCGGAGGTTGCAGAGGATTAAAATGTGATGGAGGGGCTATTGGGCTACAAGGGAGGAGGGTGCGGAAGAGGGATCTAATAACAGACACGGTGATGATGATGACTCTGAGCAGTGGTAGCCTTAGTCAAGGAATTGGCAATACAGGGCTGCTAATGGAAGCGATTAGTGACAAAAAAATATACTGGTACTAAATGACGAAGATGGCTACAATGATAATGACACTCTGAGGGGGCACAGCACATGTCAACGAGGATGAAGCCAGTGACAATGAGTGTTTAACATTGGATGAGCAATTGTTAGAAAATAAAAGGACTTGGGATTTAGCAAGAAAGTAAGGAGTAGAGCAATATAACGAAGAAGATGACATTATGGCTATTCTCCAACAATAGAATGAAGAAATTTCTCAAAAAAGAAGGTTGGCAAAACAAAAGGTAAAAGTTAGATGGAGTAGACCCGAAACTCACAAAAAGGTGTGTAATAATTTATTAAAATGATTTATAGTTCTTGGAATGTTAGGGGGTTGAGGGGTGACGGAAAGTTGAGGATGGTAAAGGACCGAAGAGAAAATATAGATTAAACATGTTAGGTTTGGTGGAGACTAAAAGACAGTTAGTGACTAAATTTGATATACCAAAAATTTGGGAGAATAGTTATGCAGGGTGGACTATGTTGAGTGTGATGGTGCATCTGGTGGGTTGTTGTTAATATGGGATGATGAATTTTTTAAATAAAAAATAGTTATAAAGGGGAGAGATGGTTGTGTGTCGAAGGAGAGTTGTTGAAGAATAATTTTAATTGTGCTTTTATTTTGGTTTATGGTGTACATGTTAGAGAGAAAGCTTGTTGTGTGGGAGAGTTGAGTTACATAACTAGGTTATGCCAGGTTCCCTGTTGCTTCATGGGAGACTTTAATGAGATTGTACAGGTGGAAGAAAGATGAGGCACTGATAGTTTATCCTTGTCAGTCGAAGACTTCAAGAATTAGATGCATGACATGAGTGTGGTGGACTTTTCGATTATTGACCACAAGTTTACATGGTTCAGAGGTCGATCCTGTAGCTGTATTGATAGGGTACTGGTTAGCCTGGACTGGCTTGAGAAGTTTTCAGAGACTTGGTTACAAGGTGGTCCAAGGATTTGTCTGATCACTGTCCTATTATAGTGGAAGATAAGAGGCAAAGAGATGGGTCGAGGCCGTTCCGAAGTCTTCACTTGTAGTTTACACACGAAGGTTTCCTGAGGATGGTCAGGGAAGAATGGAGAGGACTAGGTGAGGCGCAATTCATGGATAAATTGAAGGCCTTGATAGTTCATCTGGAAAGATGGTATAAAGATAATTTTGGTGACATGGACAAAAATCATGAAGTTTGAGGAAGAGATTAAGAAGATTGATGACATGGTGGGTGATGA